>NC_056725.1:633406572-633593150 GCF_019279795.1 Protopterus annectens
CTGCTTTAATGTGCCTTAATCACTCCGTATCCAACGGCCTTCTTCTGCCAAGCAACAAAAAAAACGGCCTCTGCAAGACTTGAAACCAGGACCCTGCACACACAGCTGTTGTGATTTACCACTAAGCCATGGCAGATATACAGACATCGGAGCTTATCACAAACATATCATCCAGCGCAGTCATTCAACAATATAGGAAATGTATTCCATCATGTAGATCTGTGTGTGTGTGTGTGTGTGTGTGTGTGTGTGTGTGTGTGTGTGTGTGTGTGTGTTTATGTCCAGATATAGATACATACATATATATAGATATATCAAGAACATCCTATGTGACAACAAAACATTACAAAGGAATGAAAAGGGAAACACTAGCAATGCCTGTATTATGTAGTGGTGTTGTCCTATGTAATATCAAGACTCCCTCAGACAGACATGTGTCATTAACACACGCAAACATCTGTACACTGGCCAAATACATCACTCTGTGCATTTTATTTACATTAACACAACAGTTCCTGTCCAATCATTATATGAGAGCAGTACTCTTGCAAGGTGCTGTGTGCGACATCATCATCATGAGAAAGGTAAGTGGGGTAACCATAGAGTGACCAGTAGTGTTGTGTGTACAATGGGGTCATCTGCATCACGTGTACCTGGAACCTTTAGGAGTCATGTGCATACCAGGATCATGTGCCTGAGAGAAGGGGTGAGGACAACTGGAGTATGTTGTGATGCATATTAAAAGGGTTACATGTGTCCAGTGGACACATGTGTGAAATGGACAGCTATGTATGGAGAAAATGTTGTTCTAGGATCCGATTGGCCTTTTGTTTCCGTAGGGAGAGAGTGGGATGTGGGGGAAGGAGAGTAGGTATGCTCGTGGAGGATAGGTTGGGTAGGATGACAGACAAGACAGCATACAGGGTCAGTATATGACATGTGGGGGGATACACCTTGGATGGGTAGGGGTGTTCAGCAGTCACAAGCCCATGAGCACTCAGATGGAAGCAGTGGGATGGAGGTCCCCAGCAATGGGCAGCCACCACTGTACCAAAACAGCCACAAAGTTGGCAGTGCTGGGGGCTTTCTAGGACAGGCAGGCTCACCCTGTAAATGTGACACTCTGCCCTCGAGCTGGGGTTACTGGCCTTGAAACCCCTTATTGAGCCCCCTACGCACCACGTCCAGAACTGTACGACAGTGGACATGTTCTTGTCTGGACCTGCTCCCAGAGGGGACAAGCCCCATCCTCTGTGGCGGTTCCACCAGAAGGTGGTGCATAGCCAACAGAGGTGGAGGTTCAAGGCTGGGCCCCAGATGTGCTGGTGACCAGTGCCATGGCCAGCTGAAGTGGGACAGGAGGTTCTGCCGGGACCTCCAAACCCATACAGCCTATGGTGTTGCAGTTTAAGCACAGATATGGCTTAGTAATAGTCAACAGCATTCAGGATTACTTATAACAGCATGCATAGATATGACCATCAACCCAATACAACAGATTGTATACATTTGCAGAGGGAGCACAACACATGCATATATACTGCATGACATCTGTACAAAGTGTAGAAGACTTGTGACTGCAGTTATAAACAGTGGCCCATTATTGGCATGTCACTGAGAACCCCAGACAGTGTCTATCATACCACTGTTTCATGTGACATATATCCAATCAGGGATGCGATGGCAGTAACTCATCACTATCACCATATACTGACTGCAATCCTCACACTATGCTCCTGCAGTTCACTGATGTGTGTTCAGTGAGAAACACAGGAAACAAATGGTTCCACACACTGGCCAGTCCACAGATGGCCCTACAGATGGGGGTCCCTCACAAACAAAGCACTATCATGTCAGTTTTAAAACATGCAGAATAGCCATTACCACACACAACTTGTTAAACTGGCAGTAGTCTCAATGAAGCATAGCTGCACTTACATGCTGTAGTCATGCCTGGCACATCACCCTCCTGTCTTTAGGCTATTTCCCACTGTGTATGTTGTTTGAGGAACATCCAGATATCATCTGTGATGCCGTTTACCAAATACCAGATCCAGGTACCACTCACAGTGACTGTCATGGGCAAACACCAACATTATGTTCCTAGATATTGTACTGTGTTTCCATGCAATTGGCTATGGGAACATCATCACAGCTGTTCTACATGCAGTCAGCTAGAGAAGGACTGCAATAGGTGCAGAGGCCATCACCTGATCATGACCATCACTTACAAAACACAAGCTGCTGCTGAGCAGGTGTACAACTCCACATCCATCAGAGAGTGTGTGGGAGGGACAGACAGAGGCAAAGTACATCAGAGAAGGGCTTGGAGACTAAAACCTAAGTATCATCTGTCACACACCTACCAGTACAGGGGTTCAAACCCCTGACTGACTAGTCATTACTATTACAAGTGCATGCAGTTACTCCATGTGCCACAAAGTTGACATGTTGGTGTTGGTGTGCTGCAGCTCAACCACACTCTCTAATGGACTCACATTGACACACTTTGCCAGGCCCACAAATACACTTCCTAACTACTTAGTTTGGCACACTGCAGTAATGCACAGGTACTACATGCACCACAGGGGATATCCAGAGGTTTTATGGGCTAGGGTGTGAACGTATTTGGCATCAGTCGGTATGCCAATGGGAGTTATACTGGGTGCGACTGTGTTTGGGAGCATCATACCCCACACACAAACACAAGGTGCCAGTGCTGACATGCATGTGTGCATTGCTTCATGGGTGTGTAGTGGTTGGCTGTGCAAGATGGCTGTACAAGGCTGGGTGAGAGGTAATCCTTGGCCTTGCGCCACCCGACAATGGTGTGCAGTGTGGTACAGGGGTGTAGTGTCTGTAATGTCCCACACAGATGGGTATTGTATGAACTGTCCTGACATCCTGGTTACCATTGTGTATGGCCATAACTTTGTAATGCATGCCATGTCTGTGTTTGATAGTCCTTGACATGGACATTGCCTGGTATGTGCACGTCCCACAATAATGTACAGTGACATGTACAAGTGTACCTGGTTTGGCTGGCACATGTTGTGTACACAGACTGTTATCCTCAGATATAACAATACTGGCCTGGTGTGGCAGGACCTGCTTATAGACAGCAGGTTGACCCTGCACCTACATTGATAGCATGATACAGGTATTCCCTGGTGTCAGTGGCATCGAGCCACACAGGGCACACGTGTAAGGCATTCCATGGCCTTTGTGGATCACATTTGATGGCACCACATATGTTGCAGGCATCCAGTGGGGAACATAGTGTAGGCACATTGTCTGCAATTATGTGCCTATTGTACTGCTGTAGAGGGTGCTATGCCCTCTGCAGCCCACTGCAATCACACCATGCCTACTATCTGTCATCAATGTGCAGGAAACTAGCAACATAGCGGGATATTCTAGGCAAGTGTGTTTGTGTATGACACATGGGTTCAGAACGTATTCCAGGTAATAGTAGGGTTGCATACTTTGTTCACCAGGCCTTTTGCCAGATGTAGGGGTGTGGCTTGCCAACACAGTCCCATGGCTGACTGACATCTGTACTCCTCGTGAGGTGGACATTGTGACATAAGATGGACACCATATAGGAAAACTACAAAATCCGCTCCCAAACATGTCCAGTGGTTAGACACTCACAGCCACCTCCACACAGGCTCTGACTGTCAAACACACACACACACACACACACACACACACCTGCCATGTTTTGGAATAGAACCCCTACCTAGCTAGTGTATCACACTACAGCATTATGCAGTTACAGCACGTGCTACAGAGATGACTGGGTTACCGCAGTCCCAGAGGTGTATTACTAGGTGGGTGACAACAGCAGGATTGCCAAAGGTGGTTATGTGAATTGTAAAGAGTGTGCATACTCTAAAAGTATTGTTTGTTTCACACACACACATACAAACATGCACACACACACACACTCACACACTCACACTCACACACACTCACACTCACACACACACACACTCACACACTCACACACTCACACACACTCACACAGTTGACCTGTCTAGAATTAGAATACCTACCAAACTAGTTTTGCACACTACAGCATTACGCAATTACATCACCCACCATGGAGATTACTGGGTTACAGCAGTCACAGAGGTGTATTCGTAGGTGGGTGACATCAGCATGATTGCCAAAGAAGGGCATTTCAAGTGCACTGGGAGTTGTACATGTTTGTTATCTGCTAGTACCAGCTACTTACTGTCACGAAAACACATTTACACCTGCTTATAACTTCTTAAAAGTGTCTTATGCAGTCCTAATTGACAGTATCAACAAGGCTTGCAGGTCTTGAACCCTAGAACATGCACAGTGAGGTCACTGGACGTACCACTAAACCATTTGGGTTGTATACATGTTGCATGGAGTCTATAATGCACATCTTACTACAGGTATTCCACAGTACTGAAAACAAATGGGACAGTCACTTTGTGTATATATGTACAGTACCCTTGAATGTACTGTACTCTGTGAAATAACAAAGACAAGTCTACATCTGTACAACTGTCATAACTACATTTATATATATATATATATATATATATATATATATATATATATATATATATATATATATATATACACCTACGGGATGTGTATATATATATATATATATATATATATATATATATATATATATATATATATATGCATATACACAGACACAGCTATAGCTATATATATATATATATATATATATATATATATATATATATATATATATATATATACACATCTGAACACCCTTTGTGATACAGAAGTGTTCCAAAGGAACTGATGTGTACACAAAATAGAGGCATTCCTTGTGTTATAACATTTAAATCTTAAGCAGATCACCAGAGAAGGGATGGTTGTTGTGTATGTGGAGTTTGGGGTGGGGAATGGTGGCTAATGTAACCTACCCCGGGGATTGTGGAGTTATGGTTGGGGAATGATGGGTATGGACTTACACCCCAGTGACCACTTCTGTGTCACTGCTTGACAGTGGCACAGGAAAATAACATACCCAACTGTAGTCATGCTTGACTGTGTATTCTTTACAATTCCTAACTATGTAATACTTTGTAGACACCGGTCACCTCAGATGGCTACCATGGTGTGCTAAAAGACATTACACATGTGTATGCCTGGCTACAGGGTAGTCACACACACAAACACACACACTTGCCAGTATTGTGCATACACATCTTGCCTATGTAAAGGTAACTAGTACAGTGGTATCTAGTTGGGGTATGTTCCACAGAACACATACAATTACACTTACACTGATTCCACTTTAGAGCTGGGTGACATCACAGGACTGATTACTTGAAGTGGGGAGGGGTGGAGAGAGAGGTTTAGCAGTTGACAAGGATAAAGGCCACTGCAAAAGGAGGTATCTCTTTGGAATGCAGCAAAACCTGCTGTCATGACAGGATGCAGACACAAATACACACACACACAACCACACTCAGCCATTTGCTGACACACACACTCAGGCATTTGTTGACACACACACACACACACACACACACACACACACACACACACACACACACACACACACACACACACACACACACACAAACACACTCAGCCATTTGCTTACACACAAACACATGTACACAGTTGCCTGTGGTGTGATCAGAACTCCTGCCTATCTACAGATCACTATTACAGTACTACGCAGTTACGAGACATGCCACAGAGATTACACATTCCAAGTCAGTCAGACTGCCCTTCTAAGATTGAGGACAACAACAGGGAGACTAACAGTCATGAAGTACATAGCTGTAAACCTGTGTATTTAAAGTAGGTGTCCATTACAACCTGTATGCACAAACAAGACACATCATTTGCAGGTAGGCCTGAGAGGTATAGTTGTAGAAAACAGGAACATGAACTGGAGTATGGTCATCTGCGGAATGGACAACTACTATAACTATACAGGGTTACAGTGGGCATGCTCATACACTTAGTAGCACAGGGCCATTTGGGATGCACTGACTACAACTACACAAGTTTATACTGGGCATGCTCATACACTTAGTAACAAAGGGCTTGTTGGATTCATTGACTCAAATTACACAAGGTGGCAGTGTGTATGCTCATACACTTAGTAGCACAGGGCTGTTTGGGATGCACTCCGATTCTAACCACAGAAGGCCACAGTGTGCATGCTCATACACTTACATGTGCAGAACACATTGTAATGGACTCCTATTGTAAACACATAGGTTTACAGCTATGTACATATTACCTGTCAGTATATGTGCACATCATACTGGTTTACTTCCTGATACCTGTATGGGGCCTGTAAATTATATATCTGTGTCTGTGCTGTGTGATACATATGCATATATGTACAAGAAATACTGACATATATATAAGTATACACATTCATGCATGTGTGGACGTGACAGACAATAGGTTACCTGGGTCACACAGGTGGATGCTACCTACAGCATGTGTCACACACCTTGCTGCCCTGAAAGGCATACATTGATAGCAGGTTGTGGACAGTGGCATTATAAGTGGAACAGTGGCATGTGGAAGCATAATGTGTGATCCACATTGTGTAATGGTACTGAGGTGCAGATGTCAAGATGACCTCTCCTGGCTGTGTTAGTAGTTGTCATTATTAGCAGATCTGCTACCCTAAGTATATCTCACATTGGTCATATACACAATTTCTGCTGCTGTCCGTCACCTTACATGAGGCATTTGCTACAAAGCACATTACTGCCACTCACAGTGATGTCATGGTATGAGTGGCATCTGCTAGACCAAGACAAAGAGCCAATGTCTTGCTGTTATTATGAGGTTGTTCAGTGTCTGTCATTCTGGGCTGTCATGACTGTATGACAAGCTTTCAACACAGAGCAGATACATCCATGTTTCATGTGTGTGTGTGGATAATACCTAGGTCGCATTTACCCATATAGCCACATTCCAAGGCAAATGTCCTACACCCAGAAATGACACCCTGACACCTACAAGACAATTGCATTGGATGCTTATGCTAACCAGTGCTAGACGTGTGGCTTTAGTAATCCATTTGCTCAATGTAGAACCTACAATGGGGAATACTGACATCTGTGTAGTGAGGAACACCTGGCTGAAGGCTCTGTAGTGCACAATTGCACTACCACCATATAACTCATATCCAGACATGTAGGCCATAACAGTGGTATGGACCATTCCAGGTGGTGGTGTACACATATTCATAAAGGCTGCTCACATGTAAAAACCACTACTCCAACATAACGCATCACAGATGAGTCAGGTACAGGTGACACTGGCAAATGCTGTATTCTAGGTTGTATCCTTACATACATCCACCACCTTGTCCCCAGACTACCAACATAAATCCATATGTGGTATGACATAGTATGGTAGACCACCAGATAACCCTTGATTGGTGAACTGTACCTAGGCCTACATCAACTGTGCAAAGTACCCGTGTACAGACACAGCTGCATAATGTGTTATGCAATGCAATAATACCACTGTTCGGAACCAGCTCAGTTGGACACATACCAGTGTCCCTCAGATGTTGTCTGCATTAACATGCTTGACTGTTGCTATACACCAGTAAAAAACACCCTCATAGTTGGATATGACCAAACTGTACCTGCCCTGGATATGTACATCCCACACTCATACAACATAAATGACATTACCATAGCTTTTGTTATCCTTTCTACATACAGGTGGCTACAGTCATTACACACATGCACATGGCAAATAGCATGCTAACAGTACATAAGGTTTGATATATATGTTAACAGAGGTAATATTCCCTCTCTACTGATCACCCATGACACCTATCATATCATACAACACCCCATGTAGCATGTATGTCTTTAGACATGTCCACCTAATGCAATGCCTACAAACATACCCAAATAACAGAATCATAGGACCTACACAAGGTTTGTTTTGACAGACTCAGGGAAATCCAGCTCTGCTTTGTATGTTTCTGAGTAGTCACAGGTGATATGTTCATGACATGTACAGTCATGTGTGGCCACAGCTCCTAGATATACCCCACATCAACAATTGCAAGCCATGCATGCTGTGTGCTGTCTGGACATTAGCCTTAGTACCACAATAGCCAGTACATGCTGGGGTGAGATGTTTACAAGCCACAGACCTCGCACATGCTTGAATGAGTGTACTGTCTAGCTCTAACAGAGCACATTGCTGGCACTCTTCCAGTAAACATGAGGTGTGTGTGGCAAATATGATGTGCCCACTGTTGACCATTATGTTGCCCTGGCTTCACCATGGCACTGTCAAGTAACAGTTTGTAGGAGCATTACATGGAATAATGCTGTGTGTGTCTCGCTGATATGTGCTGTTGTCATATATGTACACAAAGCTACTCGGTGAAGGTGGTGGTGTCCTACCAGTACATGAATACAACATCCATTATGGTGTAATGCTCGGCTATGTTTCACACATGGCGTGGGGAAGGTGTGGAATGTATCCTCTTGACCTGCTAGTGCACTTACTGATGTAGACTGCATATGTGTATATGTATTGATGTTTTTGTAGATTCCATGCGTGTGCAGTTTCTGATGTTTGAAGGTGACTGTTGTCTTAGTACATCATGCTGTTGCAATACAGCCTCAGTGTTGCCAACTGTATATGGTGATATGTTCTAAGTACAGTAAGCCGTACATGAGGTAGGGACAGATGTTTGGACATGACTACTAAGCTGTGGGGCTTCTTTGCAGATGAGTGATTACTGAGGACAGTTCACTGGTGTGTTACAACCAGTCATAGAATAACCTGTGTAACTGCTAAGGTCAGGTTTTGTTAACTGAAGTGGAAGACAGACAATGTAGAATGCTGAAAGGGTGACACTGAAGGCAAGCCTCATGACACCTGTAACAGTAATACCTCCCCTGTGCATATATTGTGCATATATCAGCACAGTTGGCAAAGGAAAGAGTCAGTAAGTGTTGTACCAGATGTGATAGTGCTGTACTTCTGTAATACCTATCATGAGATAGGCAGGTGTTTGATTCACAGTACTGGCACATGTGGGTGTGTGTGTCCATATATGTCACGTATGGTTGGGAATACACCCCACATGTTATCACTCTCCTGAAAACTGTTGTTGACACCAGTACAGAGTAAAGTGCAGAAAGAAAGGCATAGGCAGGTGGTTGCACCTCACACATGTAAAGTGTCTGTATGTGTGCGACATAGGTGTACATCTTTCTGAATGTCACAGTGTGTGTGTGTGTGTGTGTGTGTGTGTGTGTGTGTGTGTGTGTGTGTGTGTGTGTGTGTGTGTGTGTGTGTGTGTGTGTGTGGCTGTCCGGTCCCTGGAGTGAGGCTGTATTTTACCATAGTGAAATGTTAATGCCCCCTCCCCCCATCCACTCAATGCAATCTAGCATCCCTGTTGATATCATCAATCGTAGATGGGCATTCTAACCACCTGTTAACATGTACACCCTGGGGTGTGACCTGTTGTTACATAGCCTACTGATGGACCCCCCTCCCGACATACACTCACTGAACTGTAGTATCCCTGTCAATGTCCTCGATCCTAGGACATAATTGCGTAGTACTATAATGATGATATGCACATAGGCAAGGGTGCTCATCTGAACACTGGCAAATGTGTGTGTGTGTCAGAGTGTGTGCGAATCCCTGAGTGTGTGGGTGTGTCTGTGTTTGCATGCCATCATGGCAGTGGGTATTACTGCTTCCCAATGAGAAGCCACTATTTCCACTGGCCTTTACCCTTGTCATCCTGCATACCACTCTCTTACTTCCTCCCTGCTCCATGTAACTATACCTGTGATGTCACCCACTATGGATGTGACGGCTCTGAACACAGTAGCTTACTACACAGCTATCATGTACTTGGATCATTATAACAGTAAACATAATTGAAACATGAGAGAATATAACTGTGACGTGGAAGCTACAAAGTGCATGCAGGTATTGTCATACTGACCTGTGGGTAGTCAACATGTACATATGGAACACTAAACACAAACACCGACATCCCCAGCACATGCAACTACACCTGAAAGAGGAAGACAGAACATCAAGATCAACATGCTGTTAGTGTTGTTACACATGATGCATACTGTCAAACATACAAAATGCATTCTAAAACTGTAATACATGGTATGTGTGCTGCCTGTCAACGCTACTCAAAAGTATTAATCTACAATTGTCTACCTAGTATGTTCACCCTGTGCATCAGACCATATGAGCATGTCTTTGCACCGATGGTGTGGATGACAGGGATGTGGCACAGGCATCATCATATGCACAGGGTGATAATGTTTGGCAGAGGCCTAGGCTACACCATTGGATGACATCATGTGTGTGTGTTAGGGCCTGTGATGTCATGTGGCACGTGTGGATGCTATGCGTGTGTGTGGTGAGGTGCCCTACATTTGTTTCCGGTGTGTGTGTGTGTGTGTGTGTGTGTGTGTATGCATGCACACAGGTCTGGCATGTGGCTAGCCTACACAGGGGTATTATTGACAGCTGCAGACTGTACAATGCAGGTTTCACAGTTCACGGTCTGGCCACAGCCACGTGACCTGTGCCTGCTGGGCACTTCCAGGCAGAGATCCAGATCAGGTACTGTCTGATGACACATGTCCACTGGAATCGTGTCCCTGTTGGGACCATCCAGGACCATGTGCACATGGTCTGCTGTGTCCTAGTGTGGACTGCACAGCACCAGCTGCACTGCTGCTGCTACCACCACTATGGGAGCGGGCATGTGCAGTAGCATGTTCACGTAGACCTTCAACAGGTGATGTAGCTGACCTACATCCATGTGCCCAATGCCTCACTCCCATCAGATGTTCCAGCACAGACATTCCACGCTCGAGGATTGACATGCCACGGTCAAGGACTCCCACCATGTCACCCAATCATCTATCCAAAACATCTGCAAGATGATGGTGAGCATTTGCAAGTGCCTGGATGTTGTCAGGTTAATCAATGGACAGCAGCCCTCTGAAGCCTCAGACCTTCTCTGTTGTGCCATTCAGCACGTGCCTGTGCCTCCATTACAGCCCGAAACATGCGTCTGGTGACTCCAGCTGATGTGCTTTGTCTCGCAGGGGAAAGTTGGCCAGTGGTCCTCCTACGAGCAGTGCTGGGCACATGCCTGTGTGGGACATCACCAGTCAGTTGACTGGGATCATGGTGTGCAGGCACACCTTCCATCATCTCCACACTTCCCTGTTTCATGCTACCAACCGCCAACTGTCCTTCCTCTATGGCCAGTGGTGATAGGGTATATGTAGGCAGGGGAACTGTGTGAGGATGAGGGGGAGACAGGTGGAATGGCAACCAATGGCACAGATTCAGCCCCTGACAACCCTGCCTGTGCCTCAATCATACTATCATCATCACCACTGCTAGAGTCTGTGGGGACACTAACATTAGGTGGACCGCAGGAGGGCAACACACCTACATCAACACCTGTGACGGGAAGACAAGAACTGTACATTACAAGTTATACCAGACACACAGACACACACGCTACATGCAGGTGATATGGCAGATTGCATTCATCTTAGACAATTATAGTTTCAGCTTAGACAATTATAGTGGTAGTTATCATACATCCCTGAGTTGCACACAACAGCATGCATGTGTTATAGCAGATGGCATGCACCTTACACAATTATAGTGGTGGTTAGCATACATACCTGCATTGCATCATTTGTGTTAGTAGCCTATGCCCCATACCTGCAACATGATGCATGCACTTTGCACCATTGCACTGCACTGCCATGGTGTGTGCAACATACACCACATGTTAACAGACCATTGCTGACCTTTGTACATCTGCCACTGATGCTTTGTGTTGGCCACTACCCCTATGTGTGAGGACATGAGCAGTAGGGTATGTCGACTGCATACTATGTTTGCCTGAGCCCTAGCTTGCATATCTCCCCCAAAGCAGTGCATGTCTGTTCAATATTATTCTGCCTACCCCTTAGCTTAGTCTAGTCATTGTGCATGTGGCTGTACACACATGTTTGACATGGCTGTCCCTACTTTGCAATGGTGCCACAGACCAGCACAGGTTTACAGTACACCGGCCTGCTGTGTGGAGTATGACCTTGCCAATCACATGTAGTATGACATGTCTTCTGATGACATATTGAATGACATGCATACGTGTGTAACACAATGGTGTCCTTTCCAGTCTACAGTACTGTAATGGTGTCCCAATGCAGGGACGTATTATACTAACATGGGCCTTCAGCTGACACAATGCTGTCTGTCCACCCTACACATATGCAGGGACATACTGCACATTGAGCTGATGTGCATAGCTATTGCAGGGCATCATGTGCTTCACAACTGCTATACAGTGTGAGCTGCTGACACAGTTCATAGCCATGACTATGTTCACATACAATATACATCTAATGTGGAATGTGACCCAATTCACTGAGGTGTATACACACTAAACCCTAATGTGGAATGTGTGACACAGGTCACAGAAGGGTATACAGATGTGCCCCTGCACATCTGCAACCATATTACTGATGCCTGGCAACTCTGTCCACACATGGCTAACTTAGCAGTACTCTATGTCCCACATGCCATCTGTGTACCTCACACACATGAGAAGCAGGCATGACAGTGATGTCTGACACCAGCAAGGTGAATGTACTGTATCTGTGGCCTGATGTGGTTGTATGTGCATGTTGTGCAACACATGTATGTATTTGGATACTGTATAGGTGAATGCGTTCATGTCATGACACACTCAAGATGTTCAAGACATATGTGATGGTTTCATGTTATGCCTACACAAGCTGTGCACAGGCCTGTATGATGTTTAGTCTTTCACATCTGCAATATCACCATTACACAAAGGCCATAGTTGTATTGAGTTGAGCCAATGTACAACAGGGTGTACACAAATGTACATCACTTCTACTGTGTGTGTTGTTTCATGTCTCTGGCCATCCTCCATGGCCATGTGTACACATGTTCTGTCCAGTGGTTGTGATGGCCATCTTATTTCACATGTCAGTGTTATCCTATATGACATACACCCATAGATGTCATATGCTCCACTGAGGACAGGGTTATGCAGACAAAGGGTGGTATGTATGGGATGTGAGACATGTTTTGCAGGATAGTTGAACAGTGTTGCAGTCAGCCCACTACATGTCATGGACATGTCAGATAGCACATGACATTGTGTGACATTCATAGCAAGGGTATAACCCACAAGGGTGTATCCTGTGGGCCGGTCATGTGTGGACACATATGCTCTCTGTACAGTACTGTTCGTATTTCCAACATGTGTAATGCTGATATGTAGTACCTGTCCCTAAAGTGGAACACACCTCCACCATTGTATTCACTGTTGTCCGCACATTTGGCAATGTCAGTTTGGAAGGTTTAGTGTAGGTGTTTCATATAGCCTTCAGTTGTTTCACATAGGTAACCACAATGATGCGTTGCAGGTCTGACCAGTGTCCATTAACAGGACCACCATACATTATGTGTACGTGTGTTATGGCAGATAGCATGGAATTAATATGTTCTGTGCATTATCAAGCCTGGTAAATAATAACAATCTCACCGGACACAAGCTGCTTTTGCTGCAAAATGCCAGAGATACCTAAACAGGAGTGTCACAGCAGTAAGATCATTATCTACACCTGTGTGATGGCTACAGGGTGCAATGTCCATGTTAGCACATAAGCCAGTACAATACACTATACTATGGAGTATGCACCTCTGTGCATACATAGAGTAGCAGACTATAGTATGTGGCATGTGTGCATACATGCCTTGCATATGATGTTACATTACATATTGTACAGTAACACATGTAACTATGTGAACTATAGTTGTGTTATATGTGCAGTAGTGACTTACCAGGCAACTCCAGGCTCGGTGGTTGAGAGACACCCACCTCCACAATACCAGCTACAGCTTGTGGATGGAGGTCTGCAGGTGTCCCCAGGTTGCCCAGTAGCTCCTTGGTACGTGTGAGTGGGGGCTGGGTGAGTGGCCCCCCACCTGATGCACCTTGTTCCCTGGCAATTGCATTAGCATGCTATTTCACCCATCTTATGAGGTCAGTGCAGTGTCGGTGCACCTGCTGATAGGTGCAATTGTGACCACCAACATCATTTACCCTCCTGCAGAGTTCCTCCCACAGGGCATCCCTCTGCTGTGCATCCTGTGGCACATGGCTGAAGAGTGTTGTGTGGTTGTCGAGGAGGGATGGCACGAGGACCTCATCCTCCAAGCGGCTGTACACCGGCAGTCTGCTACGTGGCATACCTGGAAAATATAATGATGGAGACGGATCACAGTAACTCACAGAGAAGTACCGCAGTACAGCTGAACATACATGTGTATCACATTTATTAAGATTACAAATACATCTTTGCAAATCTACATGACACTAACACCACTGACATGTATAAGTCACACATATTTGGCACTTACTGGTGATGTGATGTTATCGCCATATATGTGTATGTCATGTGATAACATTGCTCATACACCATGTGGATGTTGTCTTGACGTGGGCATGTCTGTTTGCCTGTACTGGTGTCTTTACCTATCAGCACATGCCTAGATGTGTTCACATTAATGCAATCGACCTTAATGCTATGTATATGTCACATATATAGTCATATATAGCCATTAGGGACATGACCTGTGACCCTGCAGACTTGCAAGCATGTATGTGTTTTGCCATATACATCTACATGGCACTGTACAGCTGTGTAGCATCCTGCCATGTATTGCCTGTGTTGCACATGTGTAACACATGGGACAATAGCTAGCCTGATGGTATTTGCAGGGCTGGATATCAACTATAGCATGTATGGTCATAGTGATCTAGTAGGCTATATGCTCTGGGCCATTTATGAGCATAGACAGACAGGTTACCTAGCTGTAGGCAACAGACAGGTAAGTTTCAGTGGCCAGTTCAAGCAGTGCCACAGAAATGATCCACAGGGTTACTGATATATTTGGCATGCAGTCATCACACCATGTCACAGAGTGGGGTGATGTGCAGCTTCGCTGGACAGGGATGCATAGTATGGCAAGAGTATGTTAAGTGTATGGGACAGAGATCTGTCAGGCATGTTGTGATCCTTGTACTAGAAAGGTGGATGTCCATGAAGTATGTGTCTATTTGGGATCAGGATGTGTTAATTGTAGCATGTCCAACACCTCTGGGTTGGACATGGTTTTATTTGGGGTAGGCTGCATGCTACATAATGCAGCTAGGGATTGGGAAGGGCAGTGTAGGCCATCTACACATGGGCAATAACCCTTAAAGGAAATATGTGATCTATTATGGGTCACATGGGTGTTGAGTATGGCAAAGTAATTATCTCTATATTCCTGGATGGCCCCCTGTCATGTTTAGGGGTGCCACATATGACTACCTGTCTGGTGTGGTAAAGTAACTATCAAAGGAAAGAGTACTGTCCAGCTGCATCCCATACACACAGTTGCCATTATGTTGACTGCTGCCTAGGTGGTAGTTCATGGGTACAGGGTTTGTAACATAAGGGATGAAAATGCAATATTTAGCTGTCAGATTGTGGCCATACTTCACACACCACACATCTGACACACTAAGTCCCTTTTGTATGTTGAATGCAGCACACATTGAGTCTACTATTGCTCATAGTTCATAGTCATTTGCAAACATCAATAGGCTGATGCCTTGTGTGTCAGTCTGTGTGGTATAGATAACAAAGAGGGGAATACCAGGAATGAACCCTGTATTACTGTGACTGGCACTGGTTTGATGTGCGGGCATTAGTCAGACACCTTCTGTAGTGTTGGTTCTGCCAGCAGTCCAGCTGCCAACCACTCCTGTGACAAAGGAATATACACCTAGTTTACTGAGTGTAGCTGGAACACAGTATGGGTGATGGTGTCCTACGACCTGGCAAGGTCATGATACACAGTCTGAATCAACCCTACTGTCATCTACATCTGTACCAAGTACATCAAATACGTTGATCACGGTTCATGACCTTACAGACCAGACTCAGCAGGGTAGCTGTGCACTATTTCCCATTATCAATGGCGTCTCCTCATTTGCGGGGTGTGATAACTTTTACTGTGTACCATTTGGTGTGTACACAGCCTGACATGCAGCTATGACTGAACATGATGTGTATGTGGATAGCTGAATGTTCTTACATTTGTGTGGGATACACCCTGGGATGTTGACAGGTCCAAGGAAAGCTGTATGTATAGCTTTAGAGAGTGCAGCTTGTACCTGCATAGTTGTTATTACAGAGGCCCTGTAGTGTACATGGGTATATTACTAAGTGTACCTGTTGAGGGGGTGGAGGTGGGAGTGGGTTTAGGTTCTCCAAGACCCTATCTGGATGAAGAGGTGCTATTTCTGTAGGTGCAGTACTTCCCATGCCATACTGCTATGCAGCACAGCAGGTCTTGTCATTGCCATTACAATTAATGACACAGCTATAGAATGCTCTGTGCTTGGCCTCATAATATGTGGCTAATTAGTTTCACAGTAGCTTTCTGTGGTTTTATATGGTGTATCTGCATCTTCCTGTGGCTGACCAGGGATCACCTACACTCATGTGTGTTCACTGTTGCAACAGTTACTACCTTCTTTGGTACAGTTTAAAGCATGGTACCACCAGTTTGCCTTCTTGTTTGTGTTGGGTTGAATCATGGTTCTGTTTCAATGGCACAATCACTGCACACATGTGACTGCTTAAGGTTCATTTGTGTAGGATTCAGCATTTGCACATGCATTGTCCATCTGCATGGGTGCTATGACAGTCACCACTCTGCTCTTAGGAAACATAACATTGGAATTTGGAGACTAACTATGTGTAGCATACTGTTAGCCCTGTTTGCATGACTACTGTGTTCCAGGTCAGTGGGGTCGATGGAATCCAACATGCATTGTGCGCAGGTGTTGGTACATGAGGAGTCTTCCAAGTTCATAATGGAATAGTTGAGAGTAGCCATTATTATGGTTTTGACTCAGACCTAATCTTCCCCATTACAGCACATTATGACAGTTGGGAAATCCACGGCCTGGTGGGTGATCTGTCTCAAGGTGCAATTTGAATTTCACTTTGGCACAAAGGTAGTCGCTCAGCATAATGCATCTGAAGTTATGCAAGTGCAACTAGCGTGGGGGTGTACTGGTGGGTGATCTGTCGGAAGGTGCAATTTGAATTCCACTTTGGCACAAAGGTAGTTGCTCAGCATAATGCATCTGAAGTTATGCAAGTGCAACTAGCGTGGGGGTGTACATATCCTTCAGGAAAATGGACACACCTGTGGCCCATGTGTTCCAATAAAGGATAATGAGCAAGTGGTGAGGTATGTGTTATAACATGGATCATGCAGGTGTGCTCTACAGTGTTGAAACATGTCTCAGATACTGCACAGATATGTTGTCCATGTTAGGGATTGACATATGTGTGTCCATATAGTGTTTCTGACATGTATCATTGAGTAGCGAGACCCACAGTTTATTGCTTGACTGTCCCTGTAACAGCAGTGGACCTTCACGTGATCTGTGCATAATGAAGACACTATAGGGGAAGCATGAGCCCTAGTTAGTATCCAGATTCCCAGGGGTGACAGGTGCAGGCCTTGTCTGGCAAAGCATCATGGTCTGTCAACCATGTTATCCCAGGCAGACAGTTATTGGATATCCTTTGACTTGCACCACTACACTAGACAATTGTGGAATACAATCCTTTTGTCCCTGTACTGCAGTATCATTCTGGCCAATGACAGAATGCTACCCAGGCCTTGGGACATATCTGCATGGGCTACAAGACCTGACAGTTCCTACATGTGTTTCCATGCAGTCCAGGCTACTGCATCACAGGTCCTGCACAACAACATGGAATATGCCAGAGCCATATGTATAGTTCAAAAGGTGGTCTGAGTGTATGGATATGTGGCTAATCATGACAGATAGGCAGCTGACAGTATGTATGCCCTCGTATAGGTTGGTGTGTAACGTAGTGGTAGAGTTTGCATTCACAAATGAGTACTGTTGGGCATGTTTCCAGTCACATTTTTTGAGGTGTGGCACAATTATGCAAACTATGTCACACAGTTTGTGTATTTCGGTGTTTGCCTCTTCTTGCTTGGGGGGGTCACTTGTTTGGCCAGATACTTAGAAGCGCCTGTGAATGTGTGTCATATCTGGTAGTGTGTGTGGTTGTCCTTACTGTGTTCTGGTAAGGGTATGTGTTGGTCGTGTTGATGAGCTGCATGTGTGAACCTATAGCTCATAACTGTCTAGTCCAGTCATGGCTGTAGACTGGGCTGCCTTCCAGCTTACCCTGTAGCTGCATCCCAAACAATGTGTGTGGCATGGTGTTAGGTGGGTTTGGCAGTGTACATGGCATAGAGATTACATTCCCCCAGGATGGCCACTTACACAAAGCTGACATTAGTAAACATCAGTAGCTGACTACTGGACATGCCTGTATGAGCATTCAGTACTACAAGTACCAATTACATTATTTAGTTTACGTATTGCTTATGAAGATGTTTTAGACAGTGATGCTCACATGTAAATATTTGTGTTATGGACATGACAACACTGGCTATTACAGAAACATTACAGCTACCTTTAGCAGCAATCCTCCTCTGAGGAGCACATCACATCCTGTTAGTTGATTACAGATGATGCAAGTGTTTACAGGTCTGTTTCCTTCTCTGGGTATATACTCACATATCCACCAGGACCATGAGCTCTGTTGGGCACAGACACCCACTCTCCAAACAGAGTCATGTATCAATAGACTCTGATGCCACTATCAGCATGATCAGGATATAATCAGATAGTGTAAGACATCACCTATGAAGCAGCTATTACACATGGGCAGCTGTCTCCTACATCTTACACTCCTACTGCAGATGTTACACTGGAGTTAAAGATGATATGCAACCTGTTTCATTACCAGTGCTGTGCACTACCTTACATACAGTATGTGCAAGCGACTGTTAGGTTGGCAATGAGCGGTTGGGCTACACAAACCTGGTAGTTCAACCAGTGTGTCTCTACTCTCAATATCCACTCTATGTAGGTGTGCACATAGTCATTTGGCTCAACCCTGTAACAAGGGTCACTACACATTTGCATAACATGTACACATGCACAGCTGTTATTGCTTGCAAATGATACTGGAGAGGTCCAGTCTTGTAACAAGGGTCATTACACATTTGCATAACATGTACACATGCACAGCTGTTATTGCTTGCAAATGATACTAGAGAGGTCCAGCCTTGTAACAAGGGTCACTACACATTTGCATAACACATACCCATGCACAGCTGTTATTGCTTGCAAACAATACTAGAGATGTCCAGCCCTGTAACAAGAGTCACTAGACATTTGGAAAACATGTACACATGCACAGCTGTTATTGCTTGCAAATAATACTAGAGAGGACCAGCCCTGTAACAAAGGTCACTACACATTTGCATAACATGTACACATGCACAGCTGTTATTGCTTGCAAAAGATACTAGAGAGGACCAGCCCTGTAACAAGGGTCACTACACATTTGCATAACATGTAAACATGCGCAGCTGTTATTGCTTGCAAACGATACTAGAGAGGACTAGACCTGTAACAAGGGTCACTACATATTTGCATAACATGTACACATGCACAGCTGTTATTGCTTGCAAACGATACTAGAGAGGACCAGCCTTGTAACAAGGGTCACATAACATTTGCATAACATGTACACATGCACAGCTGTTATTGCTTGCAAATGATATTAGAGAGGACCAGCCCTGTAACAAGGGTCACTGCACATTTGCATAACATGTACACATGCACAGCTGTTATTGCTTGCACATGATACTAGAAAGGACCAGCCCTGTAACAAGGGTCACTACACATTTGCATAACATGTACACATGCACAGCTGTTATTGCTTGCAAATGATACTAGAGAGGATCAACCCTCTAACAAGGGTCACTACACATTTGCATGACATGTACACATGCACAGCTCTTATCACTTGCAAATGATACTAGAGAGGTCCAGCCTTGTAACAAGGGTCACTACACATTTGCATAACATGTACACATGCACAGCTCTTATTGCTTGCAAATGATACTAGAGAGGTGGATATTACATGTGTTATGTGCATGAATAGTTACCTGGCTCTTCCAATTATCTTTGCTATCATGCTGCTAAACTGTCAGATGAATACAAATTATATGTATCCTGTTATTGAGTATTGTAATTGCCAATAGGCATAACTACTGTTTGCATAAGATAACAAAACTGCTATGTAGAATAGAATACAGATCTGCCTAACATACTGTTCATTACACAGTTAGTGGCACAATATCCCACAATGTACACCATATTTCCATGGTAATCCCACTTTTAACATGTTCATCTTACTTATACACACATACATATGTCAACTGTTACATTATATCGACATATACTATCCCTTGTTATAGCACATACTTGCTGGACCAACAGTGGCTGGAAGCGAATTGGGTTCCAAGCCCATATCATCCCTTGTGGTGTATGCAGAGTTTGTCTTGTGACCTACAGCAGTACAAACATAGAATACTACAAGCATTACTACTGCTCAACAATACATTGCTACAAGATAGCTATTTCCACTATATGCATTGATTACACTGTAATTCTTACGGTACAGGTACTACATACACAGACATACTACATGTTATACATACATTCTTAGTAATCGGAGGTGTTATTGACTAGTATAATACTCATTTTCAGTTCGTCTTTCAGTGTTTTGTACTGTCCTACAGGTAGATACGGATGGTTTGAATGTGTGACAAGGCAACTTTTTATAATTACAGATCAGTAACATGTGCTATCCCGATAACCAGTTGGTATTCCTAAGTAGATAATTACATGCATATCAGCTGCGCTGCTACTGCCTTAGCCAATACCATGGCTACAGTGGAGTATAACTGAGTACTCCACTTGGGCATTGTCCCTTTGCCTTACTTGTGTGGAAGACAGAGTGGACGTGTTGTTTGGAATCTATTGCAACAGCTGTAGGAGACGAACAGTAATATATTGTGTTAAATGCCTAGAGGATTTGGTCTAAATGTGAGTACTGCTGTTATATTTCTGAACATTGCTACTTGTGCAGGGTTTGTCTGTACCTAATACTTCAGCATATGTTTCAGTCTGGCCAGGTTGTTTGACCAGCTCAAGGCTGCATAGCTATGTATATTTACAGTGTGCTTACCAGACATATTTAGTTTGGTGTTACTGTGTATCATACTGTGCTGATAATCAGTACTCAGTAACACTTCCTGGTGTACGAACCTTTCAACCCTCTGAAACGGGCTTAGTTCATACAGACCCTGTTACATCAGCAGCTGTTCAATTGTATAACGGCAACTATTTCACATTGGGCCATGTTAGTGTGTCTGTGTCCAGGTATGTTAAGGTTTCAGCAGATGTTGTACAGTAGTTGAATAACTGGTTATGTTATGACAGTATGTATTGATGCAATTATTTTGGTTGTGGGGTAGATGTTGGTGGGTGTACATAGCGCATGCAGGTGTGTAAGAACCCCTTTTATACAAAGTCTATATGTGTGTGGGTGTTCTTTCCCTATGTGAACACCTATCCCTTTGTGGGCTAGTACTATGGTAATTGCAGGCTGATTCATTAAGGCACTATTAAATGCTTCCTGTATAGCATGCAGGTACTGTTAGTCCTTGAATCCTTTTGGCAATACATCGGAATGTAATAAAGTTTTGCAAAATGAAAGCTGTCTGTGTATTTCTGTCATAGATATTTGCAGTCATTGCAGTTGTGTTGGTGACTGTGTCCATAGAACATATTTGTAATAGTGTATTGGCATATACTCTTCATATGTTATGTTCATATTTTTGGGGGTGTGATTGCTATGGTCCATGTTATACTCAGATATGAACACTTTGGATGCTGTCTATATATATATATATATATATATATATATATATATATATATATAGATAGATAGATAGATAGATATGTGTGTTTATGTATATAGATATATATTATTGCATATGTTTATCTGTACCTCCATAGGTGTGTAGATGTTTTTAACCTATCTATATCTCTACATATATATGTAGACCTGTATATATCGACATGTCTCTATGTATCTCTCTCTCTCTCTCTATATATATCTATATATATATATCTATATATATATATATATATATATATATATATATATATATAAGCATACACCTTTAATTGGGTACATGGTGGGTTGTCCTATTTCAACACATTCCTCCCTTTTGTGTTTTAACCTGTCTGCATACACAAATGGGATAGATACATCCCAGGTAGCTGAGTGTTAGGTTACTCTGAGGCTGGAGTACATGGTTGTGGGTTCTACTACTGGAAGGTGTTATTATTTTACCTCTCAGAGTAGGCACTATTAGGGAAAGTGTGAATAACGCATATTTATGCTGTTGTAAGCAGGTTTGCCCATGGTCTGCCCGACGTTAAGCAAAGGTTAAACCTGTGAAGCGCTTCTTCGTTTACCGTGTTTCAGCGCCACTTACCATCGCACAAACCCATGGAAACCCACTTACAACTGCTTAAGAGTGCTTTAATCCACCTGCATCTAACAGCCCTTTTTCTGGTCCTCAAAATAGCCTAACAGCACTTGCAGGTCTTGAACCCAGGACCATAAACACCACAATCACTGACTTTACCACTAAGGCATTTGAGAGATACACAAATGTTATGGTGTTTAGGATATACATTGTACTACAGACATTCCTCACTACTGAAAACCAATGTGACAGTCAGTTGATTTACATATGTCTGATACATGTTCATGTTCATATATTTGTTAAATTAGGTGTTGCAATGTGACATGACAGGGAGTATTATGAATGAGAAAGGTTCTTGCTTTGTGTCCTTTTTATATTGTCCACATTCTCAATGTATACCCATCCACTTCACTTATTGGACATCCAACCCAGGCCCTCCTTGATGCATGATTGCATTACCCATCATTCCTCCCCCACCACAATCTTCACATACACAACAACCACCCCCTCTATGGTGAATTAGGTTAATATTAATTGTTATAATACCAGAGCTGCATGTGTTTTGTATACACTCCAATTCCTTTGGAGTGCTTCTGTGTCACGAAGTGTGTTCATAGATGTTTATATATATATGGCTATTGATGTAACTGTATAAAATATATATATATATATATATATATATATATATATATATATATATATATATGTATATATGTGCAGACATCACTGACATATGTATCTATAGATATATATATATATATATATATATATATATATATATATTTCGTATTAATTTGTAACAGTAATACATATGAAGACTGGAATGTGTTGGTTCACAAACTACAGTACATTACAATGTACTGTACATATGTACACAAAGTGACTGTCTCATTTGTGATCATTACAGTGAAATGCTATGGTATAAAGTGTAGTCTCAAGACTATGAATTATGTATCAGATGGTTTAGTGGTAAGTCCCATGACTATAGTGTGCATGGTCCAGGGTTCAACACCTGCGATGCTTTACAAATGTTTTTTATTCCAGAATAAGGCTCATTTAAGCAATTGTAAGCATGTTTAAAAGTGTTTGTGTGACATTATATCAGTAGTTAAACACAGTTAAACAAACTTTGTAACGTATAACCTGTGCACGCAAACACGGCCACATCCACTAACTACTCAGGATATATACATGTCAGTGAAGTAACATCTCACTATGTGCTGGCATAACATTACATTCTCTGTTGACTGTATTCTCTGGCACACATGGGTTTATATGGGTGTTTTGAATGTTTATTATACAGACGATTACTACTTATATATGCAAGTTGTGGTTAAATTACACCTTTGAACATGATAAACATCCCTGCCTTTATCAGGACTGGAACCTTGAATGCACAGATACTATGCAGATGCTACAACAATTACACTGTTGACATTAACGTTGCTTCCGCCTATTTCCTTTTTAGATGATTTCTATGTGTAAGCCAGGCTAAGCAAAGGGCGGAAGCCCCCAAACTCACTGAGCTTCACGCACTCTTGAAATAACAACATATAACAAATGTACTGTGTGACAATACATTAAATTCCTAGCTACATTAGGCATAGCCCCTCACTGACACACTTCAAGGGAAACCTTGTTGTGTGAATGGGAAACAGAATATACACCCCTGGGATCATGTGTCCCAGAACCATACAGCCAGGGGGTGGGGGAGCCTGTCCAGTTTGATAGCTGCGAGACCTGTTGGGGGAATTGCATGGTGTTGAATTATCATATTAACATGCCCTCTTTCAATCACTAAGTGCCCCTATCACCCTCCACAATCACAGTCTTCAACAGCTTCCAGCAGCTCTGCTAGGAATTGCTTCATTGGCTATGCTTGACAGAGGCTCAGTTATTTCATCAATGGTGCGGGGAAAGCCAACACACTGTAGCTATGCTTCTAATTGCCCTTGGGCAGATAGGTAGTAGGTTATCTGTGAACCTCTAATGTGCAGGCCACCACAGCCATAATATGTGAATAAACAGACCTTCAGATCACAATATACAGTGAGAAATCACCATGTAGTCAGGAAACAGTTAAGTACAGCAAGAACATAAAGAACACTGATACTTAGTCACTCCAAAAGCCTATCTTGGAAGCTAGAGGACTTCTATAAGTTTAAGGCTTTCTATTGCTTACCAGTAGGTTACCTACAGGAGAGATGGAAAACAAGCACAGATGGGGAACATGAATGCAATGATACCATACCGGCTTATGTGTCAGCCTTAGGCTTTGGAATCCTGGCCAAGGGTATTGGTGCTCCCATGGTGCCTTATTTAGGAGAGGCTCAAAGGTGAATACCAGCTCTGTAAACAACACAATAGCAGATTTAATGAGGGTTATGCTACTCAACACCAGGGGTTGTGATCACAACATGCATGCGCTCACAGCACTCCTCAGGATGGACAACATCAACATCTGTGCAGTAACTGAGATCTGTCTTAAGGCTCCTGAAAGCACACCAACACTACCAGACTACAACCCATACCACATATTTCAGCCACAGAACATGGACTGACAGACATGGAGGGGCTGTATCCATATTCATCAGGAATACCTACACCTCCAGGTTAGTGGGGCAGCATGATACCTCTGAGATCACCCATGTGCAGCTAACATCAGCCACAACTGCAATGTAAACTGTGGCCTGCTATGCATCACCCTCCATGACCCAGGACCACCACTCCACCTACCTGGAGACAGTGGAGAACATGACAGTCCTAATGCACACCCTGGCATTGGTCGATGTCAACTACTATACCATTAACTGGGAAACTTACTCTGGTACTCACTTCCAGGCCCAGCACTTCCTGGAATTTATCACTGCATATGCCCTGTATCAGGTGGTAACCTCCCTAAGGTGGGGTGGAAACTACTAGAAGTGGTCATCACCAACATGGGCAACAGGTGCACCACAGTGGAGGTTAACCAGTCACTAGTTAGATATGACCATGAACTATTCACTGTTTCCACACCCAAGCATCTCCGCCACCCATGGATACCACAGTATATACCTTTCCTACAGCTAAATTTACACTACTAGTGACAGGGGTGGGGGGTTTCACAGCCCCCACGCTAAGGGGATACACTGCTCAAGATACAGACAGATTTACAAATGCAGTCTATAAGCACCTACATGGATGTATGGATCATGCCATCATTGGTAAACCAAGACTCACTCCTCCTAGACAAGGACACCTGTCTGGTGGACCTCTGCAATAAACAGGCTATACTACAGAAGTAAGACAGTGTTCCAGACAAACAGCAAATCCCACAATGGGCAGACATCCGTGACCACTATTAGTATAATACATAGGTCCCTCATGACATCATCCAAGGCTAATATCAGCAGGAGAATACCAAGGATTTGAAAGATAACCACAAAGCCTTCTTTGGCTATGTCAAGGATCTACATGGTGACACACAGATTTGCACTGTGCTGGTGAAATATAGCACAAAATATGCTGACCCTACTGATATCACCAACATCCTTGCAGATACATTCAGTGCATACTTTACCCTCTAAAGAGCCCACAACACTACCCGAAAGGTACAGTATCCCACACATCAGAGACACACAGGTGGAAATGGCCCTCTCTAACAGCAGAACACAGCATCAATGGAGGCAGATGTTGTCCCAGACTGCATCTTGCAAACTGTACAAGACAACCTGCCCACCACCTAATTAAGCTTTCCTACCTCAGCCTCTCCACAGGCTACATGCCCATACAATGGTACGTGGCAATGGTTATTCCACTCCATCAAGGTGGAATCACAACTGACCATGATAACTACCACCCCATAAGCCTGACTAGCCTGGTCTGCAATGGTATGGTTCGCATCCTCATGGCACTCATTAACAAAGACATTGGTAACCTCTGAACACGTGACCCAATCCAGGTCAGCTTGGCTGAGTGCAGTTCATGCCTACTGAACCTGTTTGACTTCTTACATACAGTCACCAAGACGTTAGACGATGGGGGGGGGGGGTGGTTCACACATACTACTTGGACCTCACCAAGGCTTTTGACACTATGCCCCACTCAGGTATTATTGATAAACACAAGTTAAAAAAGAAAAGCCAGCACTAAACTCCTGGAATCAGGCAATCTTCATTTAATGTCCAAATTCAAGACAGCAACATAACATAACCGTACACCAACATAGTTGTACCGGTTTCGATAAATCCTTCATCAGCAACCAAACATGATGTACAAAATAAAGACAAAAACTAATTTCCTGTCTTGAAACTTATATAAACTTCATATAGGAAGCATGGAGCACCCTCTAGTGCATCAATAAAATAGTGCACTAGTTCAAAAATACATGAAATGTGTAACAAATGAACCCTGTTGTCCCAATTATATAAATGAGTATATAAACCCAAATATAACAACAAAAATATAACAACGACTATATGAATTGGATACCTCAAAAATGATCATGCAAGAATGGATACCAACACTCTTGAGAGTGAGATATTTAGAAAATTTCCTCAATTCAATACCTTATTACATGCCACTAGTTTCCACCCCCAGCATGTCATCAAGAACATCTCCAAGTCCCAATTCCTTCGTGTCAGAAGGATTTGTTCCAATTCCTCCACATACGACCATCACAGGAGGGATCTTATCACCAGGTTTAAAAGTAGGCATTATGTAGGGGGTGACATCACGAGGGCCAATCGTTTTGCAAATCAGCAAGATAGAACTGATTGATTATTCTATCAAAATTTAACTTTGGTTTGGTTTTTTAAGCCGTGCACCAGCCGTTCATGCAGGAGGAGGTTTTGGAATTATTGATAAACACACCAGCCTGTACATACACCCATACATCACAGATTGGGTTGCCAACAGGCTTACACACAGAAGCCACATGGTACAACTACCCATCTCCAGATCCATCTCTTGACCAGTCACAACTGGAGTCCCACAGGACTCATTCCTGGGAGCCCTACTGTTGGCATATATATCTCAGAGGTACGGGCAAACACAGGTGGACCACGGCAGACCATGTTTGGCAATGACTGCGAACTGGGAGCCATGATTGATAGTCTGGCTGACACAGACATCCCTCAAGGGGCTGCACAGAGAATATCACAGGGTGTCAATGTCATGGCCTCCAGCCAAGTACCACTAACTGCATGGTCATTCCATTGTGGAATTGGCACCCACATATTAACACCTAAGTGGCAGCCACTTTAATACTGATGAGGTAATGGGGTATCTGGGAACTAAGGTAGATAGTGATCTCCCCTTTGACAATCATATCTCCACAGTAGTTAGGACATCCTTCTATGTAGGCCATCTGATTATTAAAGGATTCCCATCTAGACATACTGGGGTTGTAGTGCCCCTTTACTCATCACTCATCAGTCCCATCATAGGGTATAATAACCCATGTGGTATTACCTCGGAAGACACTTCCAACAGCTGGGAGGTCCACAAACGTACCTCACCAAGGGGAATATTGGCCTCCAACATATGGCCTATGCAGCCAGACTGAATAAACGGTTTACTATCAAAAGGTCGATTGCCACTCCACGCCGAGCGGGGATGGTGTGACCAAGGAGGCGAACCGTTTTAAAACCAATCTCGAAATGGGTTCCACCATGGGTGATGTAGGGGGGACACGTTGAAAAGGCAATGCGCTACCTACCTCAACCCATGGTAATACCGTTTCCTGATTTGATATTTCTTCGACACGATATATATATCCGACCATCCGACGATTGATAGTAAACCGAACAAACTCCTGCTTTACTCAGTGGCATCTCGTTTACCCAGAGATGATCTCCACTGGCCAACACAGCCATGTCAAACTCAGGCTTGATGGATATGCTCCACCTATGGGAATCCATGTCACAGTGAGCCACACACTATAGTGAGCTGAACCTTGCCACAACAATAACTAGAAGTTGCTGGAGGGACAGCTTCCTGTCACAGATACTCCCCATACTTTGGAACAACAACATCCCTAACTACATTATATAGAGCCCCTCACTAACACTCTGCAAGAGAAATCTTGAAGAGTGGATGGGGAACAGTAGATACACCCCAGGGATTCTGCCATTGGCTCTGCTCCACAGAGGGATAGTTAATGAATCAATGGGGTGGCAAGAGCTGACACATTTTGGCTGGGCTTATGAATGGCCTCTGGCAGTTGGCCAAGTACCTACCTATAAATCTATACATACAGTATCTGCATATGCTGATAGCTTAATTTATTGTTCAGGTGTTGACTTACCTTGTGCCAATGGCCGTTGTGTGTGCAATAGTTGAGGGCTGCCTATGTTGGATGCACACAGTAGACTGCCTATACATGACAATTTACAAGTAATCTTGAGTGTGTGCCATCCATTTTTACTGTGTGTGCAGGTGGAGAATGGTGTCAGTCCCTAGGTGCCTACACTGTCAGTGTGTGTGCGATACGTTCCCTCTTTGCCAAGGCATGGGCATACTGGGCATGCCTCAATCTGCCTACTGGAGCTGGCTCAGGATGTTCATGGTCTGAGTACCTCTGTGCCTGTGGGGCCCTTGGCAATGGTGGTGGGTTGTGAGGGCCTTCAACCTTCTGTCCCTGCTGCAGCTGTTTCCACAGGAACATATTGGGTAGCATGGCACACACTATGAAGATGTGGGCATGTGTCTGGAGAGTACTGCAAGGCTCCACCAGATATGTCCAAGCAATGGAACCTTGATTTCAGCATCCCAAACACATGCTCTATGATGATTCTGGTTTGTACATGTGCCTCATTATGGCATTCCTGCATGGGTGTGTGTGCATTTCTGATATGAGTCATCATCCGCGGTTCCAATGCATAGCCAGCGTCCCCCACCAGGTGGCCATTTGGGATGCCCCCCCCCTGGCAAATAACCAATAGAGCTATGAGGCATGCCAGATGTGGGAGTCGTGATAGCTTCCAGGGCTGCCAGCACACACATCCATGATAATGCCCTGGGCATTGCACACAACCTGGCAGTTGATGGAGGGGTATCCCTTGTGGTTTATGTAGCACCTACCCTGCTCACTGGGTGGTGACTTGATGTGTATGTGCATGCAGTCTATTGCACCCAGTACCTCCGAGTATTCTGCCACATGGTGGAAGAGATGCATATTGCTGGCCAACTCCTCCTGTATTCGGGGGAAGTATATGTGCTCATTGGCATGTGGTAACATGGCATCCAGGAACTGTTGTAGTACCCTGGATGCTGATGCCTGTGAGATCCCCTATGATATCCCCAGTTGTTTTTTGAAAGGTACCTGTAGCTAGTATTCTCAGGCTTACACATACCTTTGTATCCACTGGGATGGGTTCCCCTCTGTTTGCTCTGGCTCTGAGGCGTGGCCGGCACAGCTCCACAAGTTGCTGTAGGATGTCCCTGTCCTACTATCTCCAGATCGTGTAGCCCTTGGTAGGTTACCCTGGGTCTGAAAACTTTCCTCCTCCTCTGGTGCCTGAGGGGGTTGTGTGCATCATCCTCCACACCACCTTCCAGTCTCCAACACTTGCTGGTGGATCAAAGCTATGGCAGCCCCTAACATGTACATAATAAAAGTTCCCCATCTGTATACACCACTGGTGCAGAGTGTATGGGAATACACAAATGTGTGTGAGGTGCTTTCACACTTTATAGTATTGTGCTATGGATGCTGCTGATGTCAGTGGTCGTGTATGAGCTATTCCACCTGCAGCGTGTCTTAATTATGGGCTTTGCAATGAGTACTGCAAGTGTGGGGCCTTTACTGTGAAGATCTACTTGCCTGCCTTGATTAATCTGTTGCCCTTTAATTCACTTTTAGACCTGGATCCCCTCCCATTATCAGGCATGCATCCACCTGCCATCTTTCTTGTTTTGCACTTTCCCTACCCAGTCATGGCAAAATGTGCCTTGTAGCTGACATACTGCAAATCGGCTTAGTTTTGCTTTGACACTTTACTGTTTTCTTTTCAGTACAGCCCCTCCCCTTTCCTTTTCTGCAGGTAGCTGTTGTCAATGGCCCACTGTAGGCTCCTCAGTGTTAATTAGTCATTTGTACTCCAATTTCACTGCTGCAGCATTTCCTTATTTCTTTCCTATATCCTTTCTGTTTCAGCTGCAGTGCACGCCACACATACCCATTTACTGGGGTTATGTGCATTTTCATCTCCGTTCACATGCATACTCAGTTACCTTGTGTACTCTCAGCTAAGCATAGCTTTGGCCAATTCGACACACCCCTATCCTGCAGCTTTGCCTAGCTAGGGGCAGACCGGTTTAGCAATGCTTCAATGTGCTTACAGCAATGGCGACACACCCCTCTCTTGATGTCATCTTTATCTCAAGGGCACACCTTGATGTTATAACGCTACGCTGTGAGGTGCATCCTTACACCAGCGGGGAATCTGCGATTCACTATTACTCCTCTCATTTGCATGGCATTGCCTACTAATTCCTAGCTACTGCACATAACACTGTCACTGCCCCTTAGCAACCCTTGCGCCATAAGTATGGTGTAGCATGCCTGCCATTGACTATTATGGGGAAATCATGATATGTATTTCATTGAGGTTTTATTCTATAATTTTATATATTCCTTGCGATCCCCTTTGTGCACCGCTCCCCTGCGCTTCCACATTGCGATAGTGCGACTATATATATTAAATATTAATTTTATACTTTGTACATGTTTTTTATGCTAATGGCTATATATTTAGCCATTAGCATATATTAACAATATAATACATGTGTTTGGTCGACTGTCATTGCTCCGATTTTATGTTTGCAAAAATGTAAACCATTTTCTATGGTTTACATTTCTGCATGCTTACACTATGCCTGTACTACTTTCTTGAATCGCTACATACCTTCATTTGCATGCTACACTGCTGCACATGGGGTAATTAGCATACAAGGCTCGGGATTTGTGCGAGTGTAGCATATGCAGGTAGTGCACATGGAAACAGCTCGTACCTGAATCACTCAGCGGCCATATTTGGTGTTAGAACGCCAACGCTATGCCTGCACCTGGTGCAAGCTTCATGAATCCCGGGGACAGTGGCATCCAGAAACAAAACTGCTTTGATTTTTTAACTTTTGAACTAATCCAGTTTGAGACTTTGGCCTTTCAATCATCTCAGCTAGATCCATATATATATATATATATATATATATATATATATATATATATATAGATATATATATAGATATATATATAAACATATATATATATATATATATATATATATATATATATATATATATATATATATATATATATATATATATATATATATATATATATATATATAGATATAGATAAATATAGATACAGATATAGATATAGCTATAGATATAGATGTGTGTGTGTGTGTATAAATATATATATATATATATATATATATATATATATATATATAAAGAGAGATAAACACATTCTATATAAGTATATATATATATATATATATATATATATATATGTGTGTGTGTGTGTGTGTGTGTGTGTGTGTGTGTGTATCTCATAACATTATGTAATTATGCATTTGGCAAATAGGGCTTTATTCGGGAATCACTGATGCTGATTTGTGAGCCAGGAATTGTAACAGACTGGATTCAGTTAGTACCAAAACATGAAAACCTAATTTGCACCATAGAAGACTATTGCTTTGGTTCTATAATAATAAAAAAAAAGTCACACACATGCCACGAAAGAAGTAACCAATCTATATAGAAGAAAACCAATGAAACTTGTATAAGAGCAAATCGAAGTCCCCCCCCCAAAAAAAAATGAGTGCTGTACAACAATTATGTAATGTTCCTGCTTTAGTGCATTGGACTCTGCTTAGTACTACTGTGGGAAATGGTACCTTGTGTACCTGCAGAACATTACATTCAGTTTAATACTTTCAGAGGACATCATGGTTAGCGTTGTTAATTTTGCAGTGCACTGTGTAAAATGTAATACAAAGACTGGATGTTGTAGCCTATATTAGATCAAGTGTGGTGTGGCCATGGAACATTAAATACCGTCTGCTTTTCTTCCTCATTCTATTCGCTGTCATTGCTCAGTGCGTTGCTCTATGTTATGCAGATGAGAAGCAGAGAATTCATTTTAATTGCGGCACAGCATCCCTTAACTCGATCAGCTGAAGCATTTCCCCATGTAACTTCTACAGTTCTTTAAAATGCTGAAAATCTTGGCCAGTGACAATATAATGAGAGCAATCAGTCACTAAAGCTACAGGATGTAAAATGTTACCCATGAGACTCTTCATTTCCACTTGCATTATAGGGATGCTCTCTTGTCTCCATGTACACGTATCACATCAGTTATCTGATTGCTAGGTGTTTTATACTTGAAGATATATCATGTTTTAAGCAGACAAATCACACTTCTGGAGTCCAGCAATCTATTAATTCTTTCTGTTCTATTACAATAGTACATTTCGTAAATTTGCTGCTAGCACAGTACAAAAGTTCTGGGAATTCACAGTTCAGCATTCTCACATCTGTGGCTACACTTTCATGTGCCTTTTATTTAAACTACTGATTAGTTTAAATGAACTTGTTGACAACAATTAGTAGGTTTTACAGGCAAACTATTACTCTGATCTGTTTTGCAGTCCTTTATATGGCTTTTCAAGAATATTTAATGTAAACTGCATCAAATGATAACTTGTTTCTTGCTTACAAGTAAAGAAGCATACATAAGAGAAAATGTATTACTAATCTTCTATACATGTTATGTCTGACCTAGATTCTACAAGTTCAACTAGTAACAGCCACCATCATCATCATCAGCCTTCATTTTCCCATTTTTTTCTGCATGGGGTCAGGGTATCAATTTAACTGTCTCCAACTCTCTCAATTCAGTGCCACACTCCTGCCTTCTTCGACACTCATGCCTGACTGCCGCAGATCTTCTTTTACACAATCCATCTACCTCTTTGCCAGATGTCCTTGCTTCTTCTTATCTTCTTCCTCTCTGTCCCAAATCTTCCTCACCAGATTGCCTTCAGCTTTTCTACACACGTGCCCAAACCATCGTAATCTGTTCCCTTTGATCTTTTCTGCAATTGGAGCTACATTGGCTTCTGCTCTTATGTCCTCATTTCTTCATCTGTCCCACAGTGTGCATCCTACCACCTTTCTCAGGCACTTCATTTCCATCACCTCCAGCTTCTTCAGCTGTTCTGCCTTTACTGCCCAGGTTCCTGTACTGGTCACACCACTGTCTTGTACACCTTACCTTTTAGCTTCTTTGGCATTCTTCTGTCATAAACTACACCTGATACTCTATGCCAGTTGGCTGCAGCCCCTTTGATTCTAGCTTTGACTTCTTAATTCAGACTACCCTTCTCCTCAAACACCCCTCACAGATACTTGAAGCTGTTTACCTGTTCCACTATCTTCCCTTCTATCTCTTTTCCCAGCTTCTTTGGATTTCCCAAATTTGCTGCCAGTACCACCGTCTTATCTGTGCTTAGTTTCATCCCATGTGCCTTCAGATTTGCATTCCATTCTCCTATTCTTTGCTGAAGTTCTAGCTCAGAGTCTGCCTGTACTGCTACATCATCTGCATACAGCAGCTTTGTTGATCTGTCCCCTCCAGCTTGTTTACTAATGTAGTCCATCACCAGTATGATCAGCAGTGGGCTGAGAGCTGGACCCTGGTTTACACCCACTCCCACTGGGAACCCCCCTGTGAGGTCGAACACTGTTCGTACTTATGTCACTGGTTCCTTGTACATAGCCTGCACTAATTCTGCCAATGTTTCTGGGACTTCAAACCACTGCAGTACTGCCCAGATTTGCTTTCTTGGGACCTTGTCATATGCTTTCTCCAAGTCTAGGAATGCCCTGTTGGACTCTCTCCTCATCTATAGCTTCTTCTCAAGAATCTGTCTCAGTACAAACATTGGGCTAGTTGTGCTGCATCCTGATCTGAATCAAAACTGCTCATCTCCCATCTTACATTCTACTACTCTGCATATCCATTCATCAATCACCCTCTCCAGAACTTTCATGCAATGTGGTAGGAGTTTGATGTCTCTGTACTGCCCACAGTTGTGGATATCCTCTTTGTTCTTGTACACTGGCATGAGTATGCTTATTCTCCAGTCATCTGGGAAATGCCTTTCTCTCCACACTGCTATTAGTACCCTCAGGAGCCATTTGTCTTCTATTTCACCCAGCATCTTTATCATATCTGCTGTGACCTCATCTGAGCCTATTGCTTTCCATGACTTCATCTTTCTTATTTCTGTTCTTACTTCTTCTAAGGTGGGCTCCTCTTCTTCTCTCATTATAGGCTGTTTCTGGGGCAGTACAGCTTCTATGGGGTTTTCTTCATTCAGAAGCTGCTGGAAATATTCCTTTCATCTGCCTTTGATGTCCTGTGGATTGCTGAGCAGGTTGTTGCTGGCCTCCCTTAACAACCATTCTACTGCAAATACTATCTCTTCAGAAGATTTAAGGTTACCATGTGCTACCCACCTAAGTTACTAGTGACTCTCCTGCTAAATGTATCTACAAGCACAATTTTCATATTTTAGTTATACTGTATATATATATATATATATATATATATATATATATATATATATATATATATATATATATGAAGTTTTAGCCACAATTTCAAAATCTGTTTTAAAGCAACCATTCATGAGTTTACTGGTTTGTCCATATCAGATATCTGGTTATGGAAATTAAGGGACCACACTTCATGTGCAGCACCAGTCCTTGATAAAATTTTCTTGTTTGTTTGTGGTAGTGCCGTGTTTCAGAATGTGCCAGATTCATGTATGTTTTCAGTGCCTCTCTAGTTGAATGGGATGATAGACCTCTGGCACATTCTGTTTGGAGCCTGTTCCCTCCAGCTACATACCTTTCAAAAGCAGCTAGATTTGCCTTCAAACCATCCTCAGGACTGAATTTTGTCAGGTTTGAAATGGACTGATTGACTTTCCTGTAATGGTAGATGGCAGGTTCACCAAGGCAAAATTTTGCTTCTGGAGGTTTATCAGATATTGATCTGTGGCAGCACATACATCTTGTAGTGTGTGGTAGAATTTATCAAGATCTCATTCGCTTTCTCAATATTTCTACAAGGACATAGTATCCAGAATCAGTATGCAAAAATGTACTTGCACAGAACCAGATACACTCAAAGTGATTAACAACCTTCTCACTTAGCCCAGGTTTTTGCTGCATACTAGTAATTTAATACTCTTCAGATTATTTCTATTGTTTTTGAGGAGCAGGCAATAAAATCAAAAGAGAAAATAGTACAATGGTTAAGCAGGCTTCTGATGAAGTCTTATATTACTAAAGGTGAATGTGCTCATCCATTACACTATTTTGGCTTTTGATTTTACTGTTTGCTTCTCAAAAATATTTCTTGACTTGCTGGATTGGTTTTTCATGCAGAAAGTTTGAGGTTCATAAATGTAAAAGGAAGTTAAAATAATGGAAATGCATGACCTACCCTTTGAAGACATTGTTTCGTGTGTTTGCAGGTCATAAAATGCAATTATAGTCAACTTCAAAGAAGGAGCTAACTATAACTGCATAAAGAAAGCAGGCATTAAAATGTAAACAGTTAAACGGCATACTCTGAGATCCCTGGCATTATTAATCTTTACCAATCATGAGCAGACAGGTGATCCGCTGTGGCGACCCCTACCGGGAAAAAGACAAATGAAGAAGAAGAAGTTCTGTGTTAAGGTAATTAAACTCTTGTCCTTTACAGGTAGAACAACTGGTTTAGCTACTTTGTTCTAGGAAAGCAAACTCCTAAAATAAGCCAATGTAATGATTTCTGCAAAAGAAAATGATGCAATGATTTCTTGACAACTGAACAGAAGTGGTACCCTGAAACATACACAAATATTTGAGGCTGGCATTCATTCTGTCTTGTTTTTGACTGGAAGAAATTGCTGATTCATGTTTGAAAAAGTCTGTGCTCTGCCTGTGTGCATTTTTTATATATCTCGAACTTAAAGTATTCTTTAGTAAGAGATAGCTAAGATATTTAGTTCTCTATAGTTTAGATTCTTCTTCCCCTACTCTGGCCATGTACTATCATTTTGATAGTCCTTGCATGCATTTTTATTTCTTTGCATATTTAATATTTAAATGCACTATTTAATGTATTGGTAAAGTAAAATATATTTATTTACTTTTAAGCTCTTGTAGTCAGTCTTTTTATTAAATATGCATTATTATTGATTGTTATCTGAAAGGAGAGGAGGGGTATTATTCACCACTGTGTGTTAACAAACTGTGGCTGCCATCTTCCAGTAGCCTGCTACCAGTGAAATATTAATGTGTATGATTTCATACTTGTCTTAATTAAGAACGGCAGTTAATTGGATGCCCCTGTCAGTTTATAATGGTGTCAGTCTTAGTTTGCCGAGGGGAAAATGTCAAAATTAAAGAATTCTTCAAGCCTTTCTGGGAACTGTGTGCATGTGTGTGTGTGTGTGTGTGTGTGTGTGTGTGTGTGTGTGTGTGTGTGTGTGTGTGTGTGTGTGTGCATGTGTGTGCATGTGTGTGTGTGTATGTATATGCGTGCATGTGTGTAAATATATCAGCATTCTCTATGGTGAAAAGGCCTTCTAGGAAGTGGAGTTTCTTGTCTAGACTCTTAGCACTGAGCAATAACAACATTGAGCAGTAGCACCTTTAGATTTTCTTGGTTTTGATTTGCTATGTTGGAAGTACTTTTAGTTTGGCATTTCCTAAAAAAGGCACTATGGAGGAGGACAATGTTTTAGATATCCAAAAGCCTAGATGGAAGAGGTGCAGACCATTCCTGTCAAGGCAGCATGATCTACAGACCAATCTTTTCAGGCTGACAAAGATTGCAGCTTCTTAGAATTACATCAGAAATTAAGTCAATTATTAAAGTCAGTCATCTTTTGTGTATACAGTGGCATCATCCTTGTAGAAGGTAACCAGCCTGGGACACATATTCTGAGAGCTCCATGATATCTCACTTCACATAGTCTAGGGAGGTATGTCTTAGGCCATTTAAACCAACATGATCTATGAATGAGTCATACTGGTACTTGTAGTCCAATAACCCGAGTGCATGTGTAATGTGGCATATCCAGGCCGCTCATAAACAACTGATCGTGACTTTCTCCTTACTTAGCCTGGTGAGGGGAAACATCAATGTGTCTTACAATGGAGTTTCCAATCACTAGAATATTGGATTGCATGGTGGCTTGAGTTATGGGCTTAGATGTAGAGTCTCCAAGAGATGTGGATATATGTGTTGATGTGAGTGTTGTTGTGAAAGAGTACATTCAGGGTTGCTGAGGGAATTTGTGATGCGTACTTTGTCTAAAAGGTCTTTGGGACTTAGGAAGAATACATTTAAGTGCTTCAGCATATGTGGGTCTACTTTGAATTGTGTGTGACGAGTGCAGTGTGTAAAAGTTTGACAACTTTATTGACATTAGGTGTGTTTTTATGTGAGCGCTTTTCCTCCAGTGACATTGTGTATATACATCTCTGACATACTATATCAGTTTGTTTGAGAATTAACTGGTTCCTATTCTTAAGATAAAGAAAGGATTTCAGGATTGATATGCAGCAGAATATCAGGAACAAAGGAAAAGAGGAGTTCTTATGCTAATTGCTAGCAAAGGTGCAGTACTGCAAGTAGAGGAAAAGAGATAATGGTAGATTTGTGGGAGTGAGGGGCTACTGGCAAGGGATGAGAATTACACTGGCATGCATTTACATTCCACCTAAAATTGCTTTTCTGGAACGGAAGAACATTTTGTGAGAAATACTTAGTTTTCAACAGATAATACTACTTTTAGGTGAGGAATGGAACTTGATTTGCAGCAGTGAGGATATATCTGGGGAAGTAGAAGGGAAATATAACAAAAGATGGTAGATTTCTGAAGAAATGTATGAAAATGTTTGGTATGGAAGACCTGAGGTCAGTAATAGGAACTCATCAAGAATTTACATATTATTCCCCAAGGTACAATAAATGGGTTAGACTAGACATAAATTACATTTCACATGAACAGATGCATTTAATTGAAAGCTTTGACACATATCCAATAACTATTTCAGAATATTTGCCAATAGCAAATCAGACAGAAATGCAGGATAATGAAGTAAAATGGCGCACTGGTGCTTCCCTACTTGTTAAAAAGAGTGGGATTTAAGGAATGGGTAGTGAAAATTATTTGAGAGTTATTAGGGAAGATAAGAATTTCTTCAGAAGTTATATTTAGTGAGCAGGATAAAATGAAAGTGGAGTTTAAAAATAGGGTAGAAATAAAAAAAGTGATATAGTTAAAAAAATACCAAAACTTATTTAGCAAGTCAAACAAAGGTTAAATATTGTAGAATAAAGGGAACCTCGCAGAATAAGAAGAGGTGCAACTTCAGAGTGTTAAAAACAAAACGATGGAGTCTCCTGATAATATGCATGAGTTTAGAAAGATTGCTGTTAAGCAACTGTTGTTTGATAATAACTCCAGAGCACAAAAAAAAAACTTTTAGCACAATGACTTAGGCAACAGAAATTAGAAAGGATTTGTGACAAAATTAGGGAGTCTATAAAAAGAAAAATAACATGAGATCCTATAGGGGTATTAGAGATATTTTTAAAAGTTTATGAAAATTTGTATAAAGCATCCATAGTAAGAGGTAGATGAGGATCAACAATTAACAGTTAAGGTAGAAGGAGATGACATAAAGATGGTGACATTTAGGCAATCTGCAGACAATTTTTCAGGAATAGGTAGTATTCCTGTGGAAGTTTGGAAGCTGGGAGGGAAGAAAGTGATAAAAGATGTGGAAAATGTTGTTTAATAATATTTTAAAAGGTAGGGAAGCACCAACATCCTGGAAGAAAGCTGTGGTGGCTGTAATACTGAAAGATGGTAAACATCCATCATACCCAACTTCATATAGCCCCATTTCAATTTTAAACTATTATTATAAAGTGTTTATGCTGTAATAGTTAAAATAATGGCAAAGGTGTTTTCAAAAGTAATAGCTATAGACCATTGTGATTTTGCAGAGAGGAGGCAAACATTTGACAACATCAACAGAAACACTGTTGATCCAGAGGGAAGCAGAATGTCAAAAAACATTGCTGTTATTGGTGAGTCTTGATGCAGAGAAAGAATTTGACTAAGTAAGCTGGGATTTTATGAGTAGGGCAATGGAAGCATTTGCATTCCCTGATGCAATAATAAGGTTAATTAGGAGGATATATGATGGATCAGAGGCATAAAATTAAAGTGGGAGGCAGGGGTGTCCTCTTCCCCAAAATAATGAAATCACTACAACGTCCACTACTCCATGAAAACTGGATTTATTAAAGGTTATTCACCATTAATAACATTAAAACTGAACTTAGCCCTTTCACCTAAAACATAAAGGTATCACCAGAGTCAACTTCTTACAAATGCTTTGCCCCTTATATAACATGAAACGATTATAAAACAATTAAACAACAATTAGGAACCGCAGCTTCCTTAAAGGACTGATCTCTATATAAAAAATAACTCCTCTAACAAAATGTAAAAATAGTAAATCTAACTGTATTCTGTTCTCACCCTATAAAGATATCTTAGCACAGTGCTACATATATTTTCTTACAATATTTAAACTGTGGTAAATGAATACCAACTATTAATTATATAAAATAAAAAATATACAGTAAAGTAACAATCAACTTTAAATTTGTAATGCTCTTAATTTGAGTGCAATAGCTATGGAACAGTATTCATTAATGCCAGGAGAAACTGTGGAATTTAATCTAAGTTGCCATATCATCTCACTAAACTCTAACAATGCTTTAATATCGCCCCCTCTATCATTGTAGTTCACTCTGTCTAAAACAAAAAATAAAAACTTTTTAAAATTAGTACATACCAAACTGTGGTGCAATAATAAGGTTAATTAGGAGGATATATGATGGATCAGAGGCAAAAATTAAAGTGGAAGGCATAGGTGTCCTCCTCCCCCTTTGTTATATGCATTATATTTAGATCCATTGGAGTAGAAAATAAGGGACTCAGAAACTCAAGGTTATAATTGGTATTGTAATCAAGAAAAGTTGGCTTTATTGGCAGACAATATTATTTTGTACCTGGTAAAGCCAGAAAAGGATATCTCAGTGTTGTGGAATATTTTGAAATAGTTTCAAGTCTTTTCAAGATATAAAATTATTGAAGATGAAACAAAGGCTATAGCTGTAAACTATGTACCACACATGAATTGGTTCAGCAATACCCATATTCATGGGGGCATGATAAAATAAAGTATTTAGAAGTTTTGATTAAAAAGCACTCTGTTATGGCAGTTAAGGTTATGTAGAAAGAGACTAACAAAGGATCATACAAAAAATGAGAAATTGGAAGCACTTGTTTTTGGATATGTTTAGTGAGATCCAAGCAGTGAAAATGTGTTAGTCCCTTTAATTTTATTTACAGGTCAGGCATGTTTTATCAACCAGAGGAGAAATTGTGGATAGTAACTAATAAAGAGTTGCAGGATTTTATTTGGGAGGGGACACGGGTGAGTGTCAAATGGGAAAAGCTGATTCTTCCAAGGGAAGAAGTAGTTTAGGATTACCTGACTTGAAGGGATATTTTAGAGCTACATAGTTAAGGCTCTTATAAATATCACAAGCAGAAATCTATAATTCAGAGTGGGAAAGGGATGATGATGAAGCAGAGAGGAAATTCAAGAAGTAAGGAGACAGTAAGATTTTGGATGCAGATCCTTAAGGAGAATAACAACAGTCATACAGAATATTATATTCATAAGGTAGCAGAAAGTATTATAAGAACGAAGCCAATACAGGAATGGTGAGATGAGATTCTGTGATAAGGATTACTGCAGTCAGGGGTAGATATAATAGGCAAGAGGTGGATTGGATTTTACTGGAGAAAACTGCCAAAGGAACTGAGCTGCTGGGAGAAAATAACTAGAGAAGGATAGGTAATAAAATGGAAGAAGCCCAGAAGACATTTAGACTACAGGCTAAAAACTGCAGTCTATTCACTGTTATCAGAGTATAAGCAAAGGGAAATGGATAGGAGAATTCTGAGTGAAAGACAGACCTACTCTGGTAGAGTTTGTAGCTTAATCTAGAACATAGCATAATTATAGGTATCAATCACAGGAAGTTAGACAAGATTGGGAAGACAGATTGGATAAGTAATTCACGAGAAAACAATGGGAGGATTTGTATGTCTCCCAAATATGCACCAAAGTGTAGAAGATTTACAATTTTTGCTTGGAAGCATTTGCATAAGTAATTTTATACCCTAAGCAGACTCCAAAGATGTTATTTTTTTTCAGGTCGATGCTAAATGTTTGAGGTGGGGTGATGAAGACAGTGCTAACAGGGAACATATGGCTTGGGGTACAATGAGTCAGTAAAATTTAAACATTCCTTACAGAGTACTCTGTCAGAAGTATTGGATAATCAAATAGATGTAACTAAGGAAATTATTGATTTAATTTGAGATACAGGATTTGAATTGTCTAGATATAGTAAGGCCTTGCTAAGTTTAATTCTGGTGGCTACCAAAAAAGCAATTACTAGAAAATGGAAATAAAGTCTAAACCAGCTGTATTTGAAGCACTGAATATTGTAACAAAGATAAAAGAACTGGAAGTGGGATCTTTAGAAAGAGTAGATGTGGATTGCATATAATAAAATGGAAATTGTAGGAACACTACATGGAAAATAATGTTTTGCGTGAGAAGTGAGGTTTAAGAGAAGGCAGAAATTGAACAGTTTTATATAATGTTGGATTGATGATAATTATACAAAAGAATATATGTGTTGTATAATATTTATAACTGGGAAGATTTTAATATGGTTTGTTTTATTTTATGTAAAGGTCTGTTTGCCTGTGTCTTAAGTGGCAATTCAGTAAAGGTGTTAATAATTTATAGCCCCAGGAACCCCCAAGGTAATATCATCAAACATAACCACCTCCCAGCTATCACTAGGGAGCGTTCTCTAAGGCCAGAACAGTGCCTCAATGAGCCTCAATAATATCCCAAGATGTCTCTTGAATCGCCTGAAACATGACCGATTCCCTGTAGCATGAAAGCATCAGTTTGTCTCAGTTCATGGGCTGTGTACTGGCACAGCCTATCAGCTTCATGGTAACTGTTTCCTAGATGATGGACGATCCAAAAGCTGTATGAATGGAGGAGTAATGCCCATTGAGACAGTTTTTAGTTAATGCTTTTATCCATTAAAAGGCATTGAAGAAGGGCTTGGTCTATAGCGATTATACATTATATCCCTAACAAAGTGAATTGGGGGGGTTGTGAGACTCCACTTAATTGCCAGACATTCCATTTATATTGCAGAGTATCACTTCTCAACAAATGTAACAGCCAGGTGTTCTTTACCACCTATGTATTTGACAAAACTGCACAGATTCCCATTTTGGAAGAATCTATACTAACCAGGATTCATGTTGAGAAGTTAGAGGCTATCACTATAGGTTCCAATCCAAACACAGCATACTTTTCAGTTTTCTAAAGGCTTGTTCTGCTTTATTTGTCCATTGACAACAGTCTTACCTATAGCTACTTCAATGAAATAAATAACACAAAGGGCTGAATCAGGTAGAGCCAGAACAGAATCCATGCGGAGTCCAACAAATGGATGTATCAAATTTATTAGTGCTTCCTGGTACCTCGGCTGACGAGCCTTCAGCGAGAATAATATCTATACCAAAACATCCTCTTTTATAAAGCAACCAAATTACTTAATCACATAATTGTTTCATTAATTATACAATTATTTAATTAAATTCTCCCAAAATGGTGTAAGTGAACCCAACAATAAGAACTGGTTAAATGGAAACTCAAAATGTTTCATGCAGCTTGAATAATACATAGAATTAAACAATATTAACATTTAATTCCTGATTTACTCCTTTAGGATAAAGTGTATTAAAATTAATTATAAACTTTGTCTCCAACTGCATTAACTTTTTCAAAATATCGTCTCCCTGTGTATGCAAAGGCTTTGCCATAATACAAAAAAATAAACTAGCACCAGAACCCCCATGAGCTATGTGGAAGTGGTGGGCTATTGGGCTGTCCAGCCTGTGATTTCTAATGTCTCCCAAGTGTTCCATTATCCTATTTCTGACCATCCTCTTGGTCTGTCCTATGTACCACTTGGTTGGTGTGCAGCCACAGCCAAGAATGTAAACTACCCCACATGATCTACAAGTAAAATGTTCTCTAGCTACATATTTGATGTTATTGATTTTGGTCCCATTCAAGTTTTTTAATCCACTACAAACATTGCATCTACCACAAGCAGAACTACCCCTCCTACCCCTATTAACCTGGGGTTTCCTCATGTTTAGCAATTCCTTCAAATTACAGAACCTGCTATAACAGAAAACTACCCTCTTCGAGAACAAATGCCCCACAATTTCATCTTCACAAACAATGGGCCAGAACCTATCCACGGGCTTCCTGAGCAATGTCGATAAGGGAGAAAATTTAGAAACAAAAAACAATCTGTTTTCCTTATCTTCCATACTCAACCATCCTAAAACTGTTCTCCTACCACCACTGTCCCCTACACCAAATTTACCCAAAACTTTATTTTCAGCTTTATCCAAACAATTCAATGTTTATCCCCTATTAAATAGCCTTTGTCTGACCTTCAAAAATTCCCCTGCAACCAATGATTTATCATAAGTGTTGTTAAAAATACGCTTATATTCTCCATATGGAAGTGATGTTAACAGGTGTGGTGGATGTATGCTATTTGCCAACAAGAAAATATCTGCGGCTGTCCTCTTAGTTGTTGTTGTTGTTGTGTCTTTTGGCTTTTCCCAGTTAGGGGTCACCACAGTAGAACTCCGGTCCGCTAATGATTGGCAGGTGATTTTTACGTGCCGAGTTTCCAGCCCTGACACACAACCTTCAACGAAGGTAAGCCCATTCATGCATGTCTCCACGCAGAAGATTCTCTAGCTGAGAATCGAACTGGACAGCGTCTTACTGTGAGGTGACAACGCTACCGCAGCACCACCACCACCATCGTCTTAGTAAAGGGTGTAAAATGTATCTTCTTATCTGACACAAAAAACTCTACATCCAGAAATTGAATGCTGACCTCACTAATCTCAAAGGTGAATTCCAAACCACATGGATTCTTGCTCATCTGTTCCATGAAATTCCTGAACTCAGCTGGATCCCCCTCACAAATGAAAAACAAATCATCTATAAATCTTTTATATATGACGACATGGTGAGTAAAAAAGTTGGTATTATACGTATACCCATTTTTTAGATTATTCATAAACAAAATGGCATATGCTGGGACATATGATACCCCCATTGCAGTCCCCCTCTTTTTGTAGGAAATATTGCCCACCAGCTACTTCAGTCAAGAGGCAACTGATGGTAGCAAAGCCTGTCATGAATTTAAAATAATAGCATGTCAAGCCAAATAATGCCTTCATCTGCTTTTTTATAGTTAGCATAAGCTAGTTCTGCACTGCCTCATCTTTGTCAATCAGGGACTTCCCAGTTTCTCTGTCTATTATTGTTTCACATCTTACAATACTCAACTTTCATTTAGATTGGGTTGCTATTAATCAGGATGATACATGGAATTCAAAATGGCCTACACTTTAGAAGGATAACTATTCCATTATTCAGATAATATTGCAACATCAATCCAGGTAGACTGCAGAATGTCTGATGTAAGGTAAGGTTATCTTGTCTATCAGCCACTGAAATATCAGAGTGCTCTGCAGAGACAAAAAGGGAGGACAGTACAGTGGAAGAATCCATCAGGTGTACAGAATTCCATCTTTTCCTTAGCTTCTGCGGCTAATAGAAATTACTAATAATCTTTGGTATATCTAACATGGACAGAAATCTAGCCTTGCTCAATTTGTCCACTCTTAACATAGGCTATGAATCAAATTAATAGATATCGTTTGATGTCTGACGTTTTGCAAAAAACATATAAGCTTATCAGGCTCAGGGACCAGTGCCATGGGACTATTCCATTCACTTTAGCATTCATCTATAACCCCATATGTCAGCATTTTCTATATTTTTTCTCCTACTGCTTGGCATTTATATTCTAGTATGTAATGTGGTTTTAAATGGACTTTTTCAACAGCTACACAGTTTGCATTGAGTTGGATTAAACTTGTTCTTCCAGGCAATTCTGGGAATATTCCTTATTCCTGAATGCAAGTTCTTTTACTTTGTGTTTCTGAAGAATGGACAATGTCTCCCCCATTTTAATTTTAGTATATAATGTTGGGGGTCATCTGCAAAAAATGCTTACTACAGAAATTTGAGTTTTTCCTCCAAATTTTCAGAACATTTATTTTGTATAACTGTTCTGGTTTCCTTTATCTGGTTGCCTACCCTATGGTTCATTTCACTTACTTTTCTACAGTATCAAAAGGTCCTTGCCATTTTGTAAAGAATTTATTTTCAACAGTGGGTAACACAAGTACTTTATTTCCTTGTTAAAATGCTACTGTTATATGTTCTTTGCTGTTACTTCTGTAGTCTCACCAAATTCTGTCTTATTATAAACATTATAGTTCTTAACCTTTATTGTAAGTCTGAAAAACATTCTGTCACATTTTAAAGGGAGTGTTTTCTTCTAGACATGTTCCTTTTGCTATAGCTTGCAAGCCTCAAGGATGTCTGCCATACTGCAGTTCAAGCTCCAAAAAATCCATTTGAGACACTGGGTACTTCTTTTACAAAAAAAAAAAAAAGATGTGAAGTTGGTCCCAGTGTCTCCCTTCTACTTCAGTAACATTCCATAGCATGAAATTTAAAGTTTTATTAAATCACTCAGTTAGCCCATCTGTTTGAGGGTGGTATACAGATTTTCTTAAATGTTTCACTTTTAAAAATTGTCAAAGTCCATGCATTAAATCTAAGCATTAATAGTGTGCCTTGATCAATGAAAATTTCTAGTAGAATTTGTGCCCAACGAAGAAACAGTACTTGCAATTTTGTAAAGGTATTTGTATTAACTCTTCATTGTGGTACTGCAGACATTTTTGTTGCATAGTTAATACTTGTTAGAATATATTGATGATATTTGCACAGTTTTACCAGTGGACACCCAATGCCAGTTGGAATGCATTAAAAAGGGACATGCAGAATGGGTAAAAGTATTAAAGCATAATTGAAGTAGTGGGATTGATGCTGGTCTTTATCACTCTGGACAGGCTGCACAAAAGTTCTCTATGTCCTTCATAATACCAGAATAGTGAAATCTTGCAAATCTCAAGCTAATGTTCTGCTCTAGTAGTGACAGACTTCAATTTTATTAGAAGTTTAAGTGCTTTCTTTCAGAATTGCTTTCAATGAACATTTCTAGGAGAATTTGTGCCCAATGAAGAAACAGTACTTGCAATTTTGCTTGAAGTGCTTAATTCAGAATTATTGATAAACTCACCAGATTAGGCTTCAACCCCTATATCACTAGGTGGTTTGCAAATTGGCTCACAGATAGAACACACAGTGTGAAAGTAGTGAACTCCAAGTCAGACTGCCGACCAGTCATGAGTGAAGTCCCACAGGGATCAGTCCTGGGTCCTCTCCTGTTCAGCATCTACTTCTCAGAAGTCCAGGCCAACACGGAGGGACACTGGCTGACCAAGTTCACAGATGACTGCAAGCTGGGAGCCATTATTAACTCCCCATGTGATGCAGACATCCTACAGAAAGGCCTCATTGAGACCAATGACTGGTGTTGAAACCATGGCCTTAAGATTAACACCAAAAAATGCATCACCATCCCCTTTGGTAAAAACTCAGTTCCCACTAACTACCACATCAATGGGAGCCCACTGAACACTGAAGGCGTTATAAGAGATCTGGGGACATAGGTTAACAGCAACCTCTCCTTTGACCACCACATTGCCACTGTGGTCAGAAAGTCCTTCTATGTGGCACATCTCATTACCAAGGGTTTTGCATTCAGGAAGAAAGAGGTCATCGTCTCTCTCTACTTTTCCCTCATTAGACCAATCATCAAGTATAATGCCCCATTTGGCATGTACCTCACTGAACACCTGTAACAGTTGGAGATCCACAGAAGTACCTTATGAAGAGGATCCTAGGCATTAAACACATGTCCTACATGGACAGACTCAAAAGACTCCAGCTATTCTCTTTCTCATATTGCCTACTTAGAAGCAATCTCTGCTTGACTTACAAAGCAATGTCTGACCCAGCTCTGTTAGAAATCCCAATCCCTCCATACCACATGCTCCAGAGACCTCAACCTCATTACCACAATCTGTTGATTGTCGATTGAACATGCTGGAGCGACAGGTTCCTCACCCAGACATTGCCCATGCTCTGGAATAGACTTCTCATACATGTCAAGCAGAGCACCTTGCTGCCCCTCTTCAAGAGAAATCTTGATGAGTGGATGGGTAATAGAAAGTTCACCCCGGGGATCACTTCGGTGGCTCTACTTGATATAGGTACTGGGAACTAACATCGGGTGGCAAGATGTCAGGGCATTTCTACGGGTTAGGCTTGTAATGGCTCCAGGACCATTAGCCTAGTACACACCTATGAAACTATAAAGTATGAACTTCATCAGAAGCTAATCACACACACACTTCACTTCCTTTTTATACAGGAAAAGGCACCAAAAACAGTGAATGAATTTAAAGAGACGCACACATAATAAGCACCTATTTACAACAGCAGCATGCATGCAGAATAAAAAGCTAAAAATCATATAACTACAAAAAAATAAAGATCATGGTAGAAAATGCTTATATACAGGATGAAAAAAACCTATACAGAAGTCCAAGTAACAGATAATCATAAGAAATACGTTGTGCTAAACAATCATTCCTTTCTGTGGAGAAACAACATGGCTGCATTATAGCTATTATCCAGACAACCATCTGAGAAGTTTTACATTTGAGTACTGTCATTTTCCTGCTCATGTCTGCAGTGTCCAAAGGTGTAGCTGTTAAAAGTGTGGTACAAAGCTTGTAACCCACTTCTGTGGGAGACATTCAAACTTCAGTGTTCATTATGATCAATTTATAAACTATGTGCTTAAGGTAGGCCTATCATAGTTGGGTCATAAGCTCTTATACCCAAACAATTATCCAATCCTTTCTTGAAAGAAGTCAGAGATTACTTTCTGATGGCAGTTTATTCCAAAAAAAAAAATCTATCTGATGGAAAAGGTACTCCTTAATAATTTAGTTGCTGACATATTAATATCCCCCCAAAATATTTCTGTTCCTAGTTTCCAGAGTGTTTCAATGTAGGTTGTCAACAACTCTAGAACCTCTTAAGGGGCTACACTGAGACACTGGTTAACAGCTTTCTTAAATTCAGTCATATTTTTTACTTGTTCTAATTTTAATGGGTAGACCATTCCAAATTCCTCTCATCTTTTGGTGAAAGAAAACATCCCAGCCTTTTTTACCCATCTGTGGTAGATCAACCAATAAACCATTATTACCGGTACTATGATTACTACTACTGAATGTAATTCCTAGCATTACACAAAACTCCTCATCTTTAGGGCATTTATATAACATTAATACAGCCCCCCAATAAATCTGTAATCAACTGATTATAAAGACAGAACCTTTATCTGTCCCTGTAAGAGTATTATTTTAAGTTTCCGATTGCCCTTGTAAGTGACTTTCGAATGTGTTTCAGTCTCTTTATCTAAATGCTTTTATAAACATATACACTACTGCAATATTCAGTAACAGATCTAGTAACAGGGTTATGTAATGGAACCAAAACCTCTGCATCCCTAATTATGAAATAGGGTCTAGGTTTATAGATGTATACTAGGCTAACAACCATTAGGCCCACATATTTGATTTATATTTGAATTATGGGGCAACTTGTTGACTGCCCCTGTCCATCAGAGACATAGGAGCCAGAGTAGGGGTGAATTTCTGATTACCCATCCATTCGTCCAAGTTGTACTTAAATAGGGATAGGGAGTAACTCTGCTTCACATGGATGAAGAGCCTGTTCCAAAGCATGGGAATTCTCTGAGAAACACATCTGTTTCTGCAACATGTCCTACTTATGTTGCAGGCAAAATGTATGTCTTTTAATTTAATAGTTCTGATGCTGTTTGTTTTGTGGACGTGCAAACAATTCTTCAAAATATGGTCCAGGGATGCCTTGTATGCCAGATCACCTCTCAGACGTCCGTTTAATACAGAGTTAAGAGACAGGGCTTTGAGGTGATTAGTGTAAGATATTGTCTTTAATTGCTGCATTCTTTTTCTAAAGAAACTTTGTGGATGTTCCAGTTGCTGCATGTGTCTGTTCAGGTACATACCAAACTACTGTATGAATTACTCTATGATAGGCCTGATGAGGTCCAAGTTCAATGGTATGATGACCTCTCTGAACCTTGATGCCAGGGCCTTGATTATAAGCTGATCAACATAGAAGGATTTTCTTACTACTTTGAACACATGTTGTTGAAGGCAGGTCTATATTAGTTTGCCAAAAGATATTTTCAGCAAACACCTCTTCGTCAACACCTAACCATCAAAAATCACTTCCACGATTCACAAAGTCTTCCCAGGGCAATTAAACAATTGCCTTGCAGCACAACGGATCACAAAATGCAGTAAATCAAACCCACCCAAGTGGGGGGTTGGTCCCCACACACCTCCTAATTATATATACCAACTGCAAGATCACACTACAGTGGGGAAAGGGGCAAAGATGTGTAGTTAACCAACTACTTCATTGGCTTGGGAAAATTCTGTGAATCGTGGAAGTGATTTTTGATGGTTGGGTATTGAAGAAGAGGTGTTAGCTGAAAATATATTTCGGTGAACTAATATAGACCCGTTGAAGGCTAGGTCACTATCTACCCATGTTCCCAGATCCCTGACCTGTGAATCAACTTTTAAGGGTGTTTTATTGATTACAGAGTTACCCAGTGTGGCAAACCTCCCAAAAGGTACTATAATGCATTTCTTGGTATTGAGTTTTAAGCCATGGCTTTGGCACCAAGCACTTGTCTGTATTAGACTTTTTTGAAAGGTGTTCTTGTCCTGGGGGGATTCAATGGCTGCTCCCAGTTTGCAATCATCTGCAAACTTGGTTAGCCACAGGCCTTTGACATTGGCCTTAACATCTGAGAAGTAGATGCCAAAGAGGACTTGGAGTAGCACAAAGTCCTGGGTGACTTCACTGGTGACTGGCCTCTTTGTGGAGGTGACCTCACCAATTCTACTCTCTTGGGTCCTAGCAGTGAGCCAGCTAGCTATCCAGCATGTTATAAAGGGGTTGATACCTAGTTCTGTAAGTTTGGTGACAATGCTCAATTGAGGTATCAAATGCCTTAGACGGGTCTAGATAGACTGTATGCACAGTTTTCCCCTCATCCATTGTCTTAGTGATCTTCTTAAAGAATTACACCAGATTCAATAAGTATGACCTTCTTTTGACAAAGTCAAACTGGGATGGATCCAGTGTCAGCAGGTCTATGTTGTCCTTGTTGATAATTTCCATGATAATTCCTTAAATGGCTTCGCAAATAAGACTCATCAGACTAATGGGTCTGTAGTTTCCAGGATCTGTTGAAGGTCCTCCTTTATGAAGGGGATGACTGTCACAGTCCTCCATTCATGTGACAGAAAACCTGTCTTAAGAATTTAGTGAAATAATGACTCAAGGAGTCCTGATAACTCATATTTTAGACTATTCAGGAGGCATCCTGGGATGTTATCAGGGTCCATTGAGGCTGTGTCCTTGGCTTTAGTGAGTGCAGCCAATGCATACTCTCTAGTTAGAGTTGAAGGGGTTATGTTTGAGGGTATCATTGGTAGGGGTGTGCTTTCCTTGAGGTTTCTTACATAGCTGTAGAAGACGTTGTGGTTATCTTTCACCTGGGAGGATATCTTAACCTTAAAGTTGACTTTGCTTGACATAATTTGCCTTCTTAGTGGGCTATTTACTTTGATGAGAGTTTTTTTATCTGGAGAGGAATTACCCTTCCTAATTTTTGCCATATTTTTTTTTTTCATTTTGTTGTATATCACATTTAATTTGGGATGTCACCAGGGCAGTGTGTTTCTGGGACTAGTTCTGGGCTTACTCCATGCAGTCATTGATATCATTGTACAGAGTTTTTGAGAACAATTCACCGTAGGCTCGTGTGTTCTAGAGGTTTGGAGGGGCATTGAATTTTGACAAACCATCACTTAATCACAGGTAATTTGCCTTGGAAAAGTTCCTAACTGTTACCAGTTTTAATGGGATTGCAGAGTTGATTTTGACTTCAAAGAGACAGCTTTATGGTCATATCTGACCAGGGAGGATGAGACATTGGAGGTGGTGCAGTGTTCTCCCATATTTGTGAGAATGAGGTCCCGTATGCTGGAACCTGAAATTGGCATATTCTCTATTTGGTCAAGGGTGTTTGTATTTATAAAGTCCAGGAATCTCTGTGCCTGCAGATTCAGGACTGTATATGATTCTCAATATGTAGAGGGGAAATTAAAGTTTCCCATGAGTAGTGTGTTAGGTTTGATGGTAAGTGTTTCCAGTAGGTCCAAGTATGCATTGTGAGCTTCTTGGGACATGGAGGGTGACCTATAACTAGATAGGATATGGTACATGATTTTCCCTATGGTGAACTGCACATGGAGGAGCTCCAGCATGTCATCCTTTCTGACCACTCTAGAGGTATGCTTGTTACTCATGTATATTGAAACACCTCCACCTTTAGTCCTTGCCTGTGCAGCTACTGGTCTAAAAGTGTGGAAGGCAATGAAACCTTGCACTGCCACGGTACTCTCTGCCACTTTAAACCATGTCTTAGTAACTGTACAGACATCTATATTCTTCAAGTGTGATAAGGACTTGGAAGGATGTAGGTTCCTAGCATTGAGCAGTAATAGCATGAGGTTATGCTGAGTTGATTTTGCTATGTTGGTAGATTTGTCAATTTGGTATTGCCTAAAAAGGCACTATGGGAGCAGACAAAGCCTTAAGCAGTATTCAGAAGCATAGAGGGGAAAGGTGCAGGGCATTTTTTGCAAAGCAATATGAGCTTTTGATCATGTCCTCCAAAGTTACCAAATATTGGATCCCCTTAGAATGACAGCAGAAAGACAATCATTGAAATCAATCATTTTTGCTCATGTTGTGGCATCATCTTCAGTGACAGTAATATACTGCTCAATGCCAAGCGCATACCAGCCTGAGACCCATAGGCTGAAAGCTCCATAATGTCTCTCTTCATATAGTCCAGGGAGGGATATCACAGGTCATTTACACCTACATGAACTATGATGGAATCGTACTGGTACCTGTGGCATAATGACTTGATTGCATGCGTGATTTGGTGATACCTGACTGCAGATAAGCAAGCAACACTTATCTTCTCATTGTTTAGCCTGGTTAGAGGGACATCAGCATATCTTACAGTGGAGTCCACTATGATGTGACTCCTGGGAAATGTGTTTGCCTGCCTTAGGGGCTTAATGTTTGGGGCTCCCTGAGAGTAACAGTATGCATGGTGTTAGATGTTGTTTCATCTGAGTGACTTTGGGCTTTCTGAGGCATAGCGTTGACAGCAGTTAGTCTAGATGATATTTATTGTTTAGGAAAATTGCTTTTAAGTGCTTCAGCATATGTTAGAATATGCGTGTGTGTTGTGTGCTATGTGAGGTGGGTGTTATGTGTGTGGTTTCTACAACCTGATATGTACTAGTATGTAAGAGTTTAGCCTCCAGTGTCATTGCATAAGTACACCTCTTGCATGCTGTGTCTGATTCTTTAAGGATTAAGTGGTTGTCAGTAAACACAAGGCAATTGTTGCACTGTCTCAAGATGCCCATAGTCACCAAACTGGCTATAGAGAAGTTTAAAAATTGCATATCCATAATGCTCAGTCCTTTGATTTGTGAACTACAAGGGGGGGGTGGATTGGGCTTTTTTGAAGGTGCTTTGTTTGTGCAAACTAATAAGGGTTCTTTATTAGGGCAGATTAAGCTGAACTTTTTGGTGGACAAGGTATTTGCACTATATTGCTGCTTTGCAGGTTACAGTTTTATGGATCAATCTACAGAGAAAGCTTGCTTCCTAGGTGTTTGCTACTTTACAGGGCACTGGTAACCCACATACATGCAAAATTTTTGGTAGCACAGAAAAAACAGAAAAATAATAATGAGTCGTCTGTCCAATAAAATTGCAATACTATGAATCCTTTTATGAATTTCACAACTCATAAAGATCAGGCAAATGCTTCCTGCCACAAGATTAATAAACCCAGTGACCTTTATGTAAAAGCACAGTAAAAGAGATCCACACATGGAGTACTAACACAAACCACTTATAAAATAGCTGGAAATCATTTGCTGAAAGTAATTTCAAGATTATAACAGCGAGAGGAACAGCATTTTTTTTACAAAAAATTCAGTGAAATGCATACATAAAAGCAGAAAACAAAAGTGATCATTGAAAATAACTAAAGTGCTATTTAGCAATCAAGGTATTTTACTTTCCCTGGATGTACTGGATACAAGTAAACACTTCTGAAGTGCAGGTTAAGACTACAAGCTTTGCTGAGGTCCAGGAAAATGACCAGGAGACAGTTTGCGGTAGAGTACACAAATAGCTTATATAACAATCAATAATGATAAAAGATGGGAGGGAGGGACTTTGGAAATCAGATAATTATAAGGGAAGGAGAGAGAAGCACAGCCTTTTAAAATCACAACAGCAGAAGGATGGGAAATTTGCAAGGAACAAGCAGGGTAGCTACAGAGGCAAATAATCAAAAAAGGCAATACTGCAGTTCTTTCAGAAACTTTAGCTTAATATGTTAGTGGGAGAGGGGGTAAACACAGAATGCAAGCAGGTAAATGATGAGCATAATATAAAAGTACTGATGCACAAGCTAGAGCACAGATAATTCTCTCACTATTGAACGTCTACTAATCTTTAAGGCATCAGACTATACAGAAAATTACCAGTAACACTGTTTATGGAAAAAATGCAGTAATAAATGGCTGAGGCTCAAATATGGTAGTAGTAGTATACAGTTCTGCCACAACTGTGAATTAAACTACAACACTTTGGCCTAGCAGTGTTTAAAATACAAATATATAACTTTTACAAGTTATTTTACTTTTGGACATAGAAGTACAAAATAACCATGGTCCTGGAACAAACTAAAAATGCAATCAGGTGGAAAATATTAGAAAAGTACAAAGTAGCACCACCACACAGGTCCCAAGTGCTGTTAAATATTTAAGCAGAATTAAAATAATCAAAATAATTGAATTCTCTTTACCTTTTTTGAAAAGCTAGTTATTCACAGTTCCATACCTCTCTAACATTGCTCAAAACAAATAACAATTCCTAATAATAGTAGATAGATGTCCATCAAAGTATAGTCCAGAATCAATAATAACACCCAAATCATTAACACTATTTGATCTTGATATAAACTGACCATCTAAAGCATATTGATATTCATTTTTATTTTACCAACGTGCTAAATAAACCACTTTTAGCATTAAGTTGTATGCCAGCTAAAGTGGACAAAAGATGTAAGCAATCCAGAAACTAGAGTATAACTCTGTGGTTATGAATGTTGCTAACAATTCTTCCAATTTTGGTGTCATCTACAAAGTTACTCCATATTTTAATTTTTGTTTTTGTTTTTTCTTTGTTGACTGTGTTAGCCCCACTAGGCTAGTAGGCTCTTTTCATGAGAATACCAGAGGTTTATACATATATATATATATATATATATATATATATATATATATATATATATATATATATATATATTAGTACTAGGGGATATTTGGCCAGGGCACTGGGGACCTTCTGAAGATTTGGCATGTAATGTTTCCATTTCTACAGTTTCAGTTGCAGACGTGAAGGCAGCCTGGAGAGGCTGGAGGAGATATGGAGAATCTGTAGTTAGAAATGGTAAGAACTGTTGAAATGGTAGAATCCTACCAAAATCGGATGTTACTGAGCAATGAATGGAGAATGTGTTTGTACCAGAGGGGAAGGAGGTAATGGAGCAAAGTAATGTAGTGGAGGTGGCTCAGATCGATTCGAAAGATTGATTCAGCAGAGTTTGTTCAAGGCAGATTCATAAAGTCAAAAGGGATGTATTATTTCAACCCTCCAGTTGGGAGGTTTACAGGATGATTATTTGAAGCTGATGGTTAACCAAAGTGAACCAGGAAATGTTGTAGCAGCACCTCGGAGTGACACCATGGAGAAAATCAAACAAGCAGCGAAAGAAGATGATCCAGAAGTTATAACATACGTACAAATCATTAAAGAGGGAGAAGGAAGAAAAGAACTAAAGAAAGTAAAACAGAGGAATACAGTTAGAATAAGCAGCAAAAAGGAGCAAGCATTAGACAAGAACGAGGTCTGGGACTCCTTAATTGTGCTTTTAGGTGTTACTCTGAAGGAGGTAAGAGCCTTTATTCTTATTAACAAAGAAACATTTTGTGATTTATTATTCAAAAATGCTCAATATATGGAACATTTTCTGGGGGAAGTGTGAAGGAAAAAAGCATGTTTATCCTTGGACAAAGTATGTAATACAGTCTTTTTTAGACAAACAAGAAAAGATTATTGGTTTAATTTAGAACAGAGGTGGAACCTATGGACCTAAAAAGACATTTATTGTCTATGTGGAAAGAAGTAATGGACCCTACAAAAGTTTATGATGAAAGAGGACTTTGGACTGTAGGATGGGATGTGGTGTTATACTGAATATGGAAAATAATAATATAACGCATATATCAAGTGTTATAAATGTGAATGGTAATAGAGGTTTTGTAAGATATAGTGGTCAACCTAAAACTTGTTCCTTTTGTGGATAGGATGATCATGTAATAGGACAATGTAATAAAAGGAAATGTTATATATGTGGAAAAATAGCACGTGATGCAAAAAATGTTATTTAAAATGTAAAAAGTGTGGTAATACTAGAAATGTTTCATTAGAATGTGATAACGTTGAAGTACAACTTGAAATGGAAGAAACACAAAATGTGGATCAAGCAAATAATGTAAGGCAGGATGAAACAGATCAGAATGAAACAGACGAAGTTTTAGAAAGTTAAAGTTAAAGAAATAAATAAAAGAAGTGAAGAAACTAATGAGACAAGTAAAGAAGAGTATAGTAATTGTTTAATAGTAAAATGACAGAAGAATATGATAGGAAAGAGAGTTAACAAAAGGAAAAGAAAATTCAAATGCAGACAATTAAAGAGAACAAGAAAGGTAACGGATAAGATCCCGTTTCTTTCATCTATACTTTTCTTTTACATTTCTTTTAATGAAAACTGAAATTAATAATTGTAAATGTTAATAGTATGAAAAATATCAAGAGGAGATAGGCATATTAAAACAGTGTGCAGTGTTAGATGCTCATGTTTTATATTAGAAGACATTACGTTATTAACAGATGAAGAAAGATTACAAGCAGAGAAAATGTGGAATGGATCAGTTATATGGAACTAAGGTAAACAAAACGTGTTCAGGTATATGCATTTTATGTCAAACAAATATAAAAGTATTAGATGTGACAATGGTGGAATTAGAACATATTACTGTGTTAGATGACATTTGGAAAAAAGTGTCTTTAGAATTATAGCTGTTACTCTCATGTAACAAAAAATAAAGAAAAGATGTGTTTAAAAAGATACTAAATTATTTATGTGTTAATATGGATATAATATTAGTAGGGACTTCAATTGTAATTTAAGAATAAGTAAAAAGAAAGGATATGATGTTAAAATAGTGAAATTATGAGATGTGGAAAACTAAACATATGGAGAATAGTCACTGGACATATAAAAGAAATGAGATTACATAGCCAAACTGGAATCAAAGCTCTCTCCAACCAAGATTGTGCTAGACAGTCAAGAGAAGAAGGTTAACACATGCACTACACCTCAAGCAACACATAGCCCTTCTAAACCCACACCACCAACACCCACACATAGCAACACTAAACCCACATATGTGGAGGCCGTTAACATTAACCTGCCCAAGCAACAAGGACCTCCAAAGCTGAAACGCAAACAAACACCAATCACAACCAAAGTGTCACATAACTCACAACACCAGTGTGCCACCCAACAACAGCCTCTAACGCAAGACAATGTACTCAACACTTTAGTCATAGGTGACTCTATAGTCAGGCACACTGATATCTCACTCACCGGGCTGAACAAGGAGAAAATTACAGTCAGCTGCCTGTCGAGTGCCAGGATCCACCACATAACGCATGCACTCAGATCACTCCACAACAAGTACAAATATGACTCTGTCATTGACCATGTTGGAGTGAATGACTTGAGACATACCTCCCTGGACTACATGAAAAGAGACATGGAAGAGCTCTCATGTGGCCCAGGCAGGTATGACCCTAGCCCTGAGTAGCATCCTGCCTTTGCCCAGAATGATACCACAGTATAAGGACAAAATAATTGACTTCAACAATTGGCTAAGCTTCTGGTGTTATTCAAAGGGGATCCAGTAACTGTCTGCCTGGAATGACATGATTGACAGACCACGATGCTTTGCCATAGATGGTCTACACTTGTCACCCCTGGGATTCAGGTTATTGGCTAAGGCTCTTGCCACCCCATAGTGCCTTTTTTAAGCAAAGTTGAAAGGAAAAAAAAACACTACTGTAACAGGTACAAGCATGCAAAATCTGAAGGTAATGCTACTCAATGCTAGAAGTCTAAACCTCAAAATGCACTTTCTCAAGGCACTCCTAAAATGGAGAACATCGATATCTGTGCAGTAACTGAGACCTGGTTCAAGGCTTCAGAGATTAACCCTGCAATTCCAGGCTACAACTCTTACCACACTTTTCGGCCACCAAACCAAGACCGAAACACTAAAGGTAGGGGAGTGTCCATATTCACCAAGGATATTCACAACACCAGGCTAGTTGCCCAGCACAAGGCATCTGAAATTCTCCAGGTGCAACTAACACTAGGTAAGACTGCAATCCAAATTGTAGCTTGCTACAGATCCCCCACCATGCCCCAAGATTCTCATTACACCTTTCTAAACATACAGGAAAATATTAAGATACAAACACCCTAATACTGGGTGATTTCAACTACCCTGCCACTAACTGGGAAAACTACTTGTGTACCAACACCTTTGCCCAAAGGTTCTTGGAATTCATAAATTCCAATGCCATGGTTCAACTAATCCTTAGTCCCACTAGGGGCTCCAATATCCTAGACCTGGTCATTACCAACATGGGAAATTGATGCTCCACCCTATGGTCACCCCCTCATTGGTCAGGTCTGACCATAAGTTAATCACCCTTGACATCCACATTCCACCCCCACCCCCCAGTAAGGAAACCTCAGTAAAAAAATTCTCCAAAGCTAACTTCATGATACTCAAGTCAGAAGTGACAATCTTCATGAAACCCATGCAGATGTGAACTGAAAGTTCGACTGCTGAATCCTACACTAAGGCACTGTATGAGCACATCCACTCATGCATGAATCGTGTCATCCTCAAAAGAACCAAGTCATTCTCCTACAAAAAAAGGAAGCCAATCTGGTCGTCCCTTGCCATAAACAAACTTTACAACAAATGAAAGAAACTGTTGCAGAAAAGAGGAAAATCCCAGGATGCAAAAAACTCCCTTACCCGCCTCAGTAAGAAGTTGAGTTCCCTCATAAAATCCTCCAAAGCTAGTTACGAAAATAAAATTGCCAACGATTCCAAAGACAACCACAAGGCATTCTATAGCTATGTCAAGAATCTAAATGGCAATGCTCAGATCTGCTCTGAGCTACAACAGAATGGCATTAAAGATACTGATCCCAAGGATATTGTCAATATCCTGGCAGATTGATTCAGTGCAAACTTCACTCCCCTCTCACACCCTAAAGGGCCCATATCAATACTGAAAGATTGCCAAATTCCGTTAATAACGGCCACACAGGTAAAAAACTCACTCTCCAAAGCTAAGAATACAGCATCCATGGGACCAGATGACATCCCAGTCTGTGTACTACATGAACTACAAAATGAACTGGCACCTCACCTAAGTGTCATGTTTAATCATAGCCTCACCTCAGGCTACATGCCCACTGAGTGGCACACAGCTACAGTTATCCCACTCTACAAGGGGGGATCCACCTTGGATCCTGAGAAGTACCGCCCCATCAGTCTGACGAGCCTGATCTGCAAGGCCATGCAATGTATCATGGAACTTATAAACAAAGACATTAACAACCTTCAAACACTGGACCCCACACAGTTTGGGTTTGTGAAGGGCTGATCTTGTCTCCTGAACCTGATTGACTTCTTTGAATCAGTCTCCAGAGCTGTGGACAAGGGTAAGGTGGCCCACACAGCCTATCTGGACCTTGCCAAGGCCTTCGACACCAGACTCCCCACTCTGGAATCATAGATAAACTTACTAAGCTGGGCATTAATCCCTACATCACTCAATGGGTTGCCAACTGGCTTACTGATAGAACCCACACTGTAAAAGTAGCCGACTCCAAATACAGCTCCAGACAAGTGACAACTGAAGTACCTCAGGGTTCAGTCCTGAGACTGCTCTTGTTTGGCATCTACTTCTCTGAAGTACAGGCCAACACTAAGGGACCCTGGCTAACAAAGTTCGCAGATGACTGCAAACTGGGAGCCATTACTGAATCCCCAAATGATGTGGATAAGGGCCTTACAGAAACAGATGCTTGGTGCCAGAGCCATGGGCTCAAGCTCAATGCCAAGAAATGTATAGTTATCCCATTTGGGAAAAAAACATGTACCCATAAATTACCACATAGGTGGCAGTACACTAAACACTGAAAGTGTGATAAGAGACTTAGGGACACAGGTAAACAGTGGTCTCACCTTCAATAACCACATCGCCACAACAGTCAGGAAATCCTTCTATGTGGCACACCTCATCATTAAGAACTTTTCATCCAGAAAAAAGGAGGTCATTGTCCCACTGTACTCATCCCTCATTAGACCCATTATAGAATACAATGCCCCATTTGATATGTACCTCTCAAGACATCTGCAACAACTGGAAAGGCTGCAGAAATACCTCACTAAAAGAATCACAGGCCTAAAGCAGATGGCCTATGCTGACAATCTAAAAAAAACTCCACCTATACTCTGTCGCATATTGTCTACTCAAAGGCGATCTCTGCTTAACATACAAGGCCATGTCAAACCCAGAGCTGTTGGACATGCTGCACTTAAAGAAATCCCAATTCCTCAGAGACACACACTCCAGGGATCTAAACCTTCTCATCACAATTAAAAAAACATGCTGGAGGGATAGGTTCATGACCAAGAGACTCCTCAAACTCTGGAATAGACTGCCCATACATGTCAAGCAGAGTGCCTCTTTGGCCCTCTTCAAAAGGAACCTTGATGATTGGATGGGAGATAGGAAATTCACCCCAGGGATTACGTCAGTCACCCTGCTAGACTAGGGTCCTGGGAAGTAAATGCGGTGGCAAGAAACAGCCAGGGAATTGTTAAGGCTAGGCTTGTATAGGCCTAGTATCAGCCTATGAAGCTATGAACCTATGACATTGATTATTTATTGATTTCATAAAGCTTAAAAATTGTGCAGCAAGGAGTCAAAAATACAGGATTTTTTGACCATTTGGTAATTTGGATAACAGTACAAGAAAAGGAAGGATATATAAAAATAGGAAAAAGAATTAAAAGGTTAAAAGAGAAGGAATTAAAGAAGGATGACAGAAGAGTACTATATGCATTATTAGGAAAATCACATACAGATGAGAGATTTTTATGAAAACTGGACAATATGGTGGATTAGCTTTAAAGAAAAATATAAAAAAATGTTTTTTGGAATGTATTGAACATAACAGAAAAAAGGAAAATAATATGTATAAGAAATTAAGACAAGATATATGTATTTAAGAAAGAGATTTTTTTATGGAAAAGAAAGAGAAATATATAAAATTAATAATAGGTTATATAAACAAAAATATTGTGTACAAGGAAAAAAGTAGATGTTGTGCCATATTCAAATAAGTTAGTGAGAGAAGAAAAAAGAGTAATAAGGGCACTAAAAGATAAAGAAGGAAGGCACATGAAAACACAAAAAGGTATAAGTGACTTAAACTACAACACTTGTCACACATGCCACACCAAATGTCTGAATCTGCATTTACTCTCATACTGAGCAGGATTACTATACCAGAAATACATCAGTAGGGTAAAACTAACCTGTTCTCATGATGGTTTAATCCCAGCTCACATTCCCCTATTAGTGGGTGAACAATCCAATGCTTGGTGAATTCTGCTTTACAATGGTAGGAAGAGGTGACATTGAAGTATAAGAAAGCGATATTGTTATGAACACTTGGCCAACACAAGCCAGTTATCCCTGTGGTAACTTTTCTGACACCTCCTGCTTAAAACCCAAAAAGCCAAAAGGATACTGAGATCCTACTTTCACAGTATGTATTCATACTGAAATTCAAGATCAAGCGAGCTTTTACCATTCTACTCCATGGGAGGTTTCTGTCATCCCTGAGCTCGCCTTAAGAGACCGGTGTTACTGTTTGACAGGTGTACTGCTCCAGTCAAACTACTCACCTGGCACTGTCTCTGGAGTGGGTCACACCCAGATGCATGGGCACTTGGAGCCAGAAGCAAGAGCCCTGGTGGGGCTCATCTTCCCTGCCTCACTGGGTAAGTGAAAAAACGAGTAAGTAGTATGTTGATAAGAAAAAAACAAATAATAAAAATAAATATGAAATAAGTAAGTTAACTAGGGTAGATAATGAATATTTGGAGGAATTTATAATTATTAATGAATTAAATGAAGTTCTGAAATATATTAATCTGAATTCAGCAACATGTTTGAATGGCATAGAATATCATATGTATAATGGACTAGATTATTGGCTAAAAGCAATATTTATAGAAGTTATGAATGAATGGTTGGAAAGAGGTATTGAATATAAAGAAATATGTACAGAAGTTATAAAGTTTATATGAAAAATTGGGGATAAGGATGTTATAAAGAACTGGAGACCAATAATTTTTAATAACACAGATTACAAGATTTTCATGAGAATTTTAACCAAATTGTTAATAAATAAAATGGAAAGTATGTACGAGAAAATTGTTTTTGGTAGGAAAGGAAAAAGAACTCAAGAATTGTTAGGGATTATTAGAGAGGTAATGGATGGTATTGTAAATAAAAAAGATGAAAAAATTATGTTAGGGATTATACGTAAAGTAGATGATAAAATTCAACATGAATCTTTATGGAAAATGTCAAAGTCATATAATATAAGTAAGAAAATAATAGATATTCTTAAATCAGTATATGACAAACATTATGTTAAAATTAATGTAAATGTATGGATGAGAGAGAAATTGAAAATAAATTCAGGTATTAGACAAGGTTGTCCAGCTATGTAGTATTATTTTGTATAATTAGTTATGAATGTGATATTAAGTAAAATTAATAAATTAACAGAAATGGTAGGTTATAAAATGTTAAATGAATTACAGTTACCTGTAATCTATACTTATGAGGATGATATTATAATAGTTACAAGTAACCCGGAGTATATCAGTAAAGCTATCAAAAAACTAATTTGGTCATTAAATGAAATGTATGTATTAATAAAGAGAAGAGAAAAGGATTTGGTCTAATAAGAAGTATAAGTGATAAAGAATTTAATGTGGAGACTATAAATGTTTACATTTGGACAAAATATATGCAAAGAAGAACAGTGGAAAAAGTCATTTAATGAGATAAGGGATATGCTTTATTTTTTGAAGTCATTTTGTTTCTTATATAGAAAGAAAGCATATCTGATAAATACTATGATACTAAGAATGATTGCATATATATATATATATATATATATATATATATATATATATATGTATAGAGCAAATGTATATATGATTCTAACAATGTATGAAGAGGAGTTAATGAATATATTATTTTCATTTATGTGGGGGCCCAGATTAAATTCCATCAAAAGGATACTTTATATGAGTAAAGAACAAGGGGGACTGAGATTAATTAACCCTATTGTGCATGCAACATCAATGAATTTGTATAAGGCATTGAAATGTTATTTGAATGAAGAAGAACATTTGATAAACATTATTATGAAATTTAAGCATCATTTTTTGGAAGAAAATAGAAACGTAAAAGGTTTAAAGAAAGCATAAATGAAGAGATAAAAGAATATCAAAACAAAATTATAATATGTAAACTAAAAATGAATAGGATAGTGAGAGACAGAAAGGAATAGTATCAGGATACTAGGAAACCTTTTTATTTTGTTGATCCATGGGAAGAGTTAGTAAGTGGAAAAAAGAATGCAATAAGAATGAGATTGAAATGGTATGAAAAAGTGCATGAATGCAATGATTTTTATTGAGATTATCCATAAGAGATTTACTGGTTAAGGCAAATATGCCTTATAAAAGTAAACAAAATACAATTTGACATGTATGTGGAGGGTATGAAACAACAGGGCATGTTTTTTGAAATGTATTAGAGTCAAACAATTAGGAAATTAAATATGTGATTGCAGCATGTTTAAGGGTATTATAAAGGTGGAACAGTTAAATATGGATATGATTGAATTTGTTTTTTATGGTGATGGAAGAAAACAAGAAGAAACAAAGAAAATGGACAGAATAAAAAAATATATTTCATGGACAATATGGACTGAAATAATAAAATAAATTAAGTTTAATGAAAAAATGGGGCTTGGCAAAGATTTTGGAAAAATACATTTTTGTTTGTGGAAGAAAAGGTGAGGGAAATGACCATAATATTTATAAGAAGTGAATGTTTTTAAATATTTGTAAATATTGTAAATATGTAAATATTATATACTGTATATAATATTGTATTTCAAAAAATACCCTACTTGTCGTTGTTGTGACTGAAACCTATTTTGCAGGAACACGTCCTGTTTTCATTCCGGGCACAATGGTAGCCTGGGGAAAGATGGGACAGCTGGAGAGAGAAGGAGATAATGGAGTGGTGAGAAAAATGGAAAAGAAAGCAAATACTTAGACAAGAGAGTGTGTGCAGGATTCTGAAGAGATATTTCAAAGAAATATGTTTGATGGAGATGAGTTGGCAAATGACAAATGTATGATTACAGCCCTCTGGTCAGAAGGGTTGCAGGATGATTTACTTAAAGAAATTGTGATGCATTATGAGCGAGAAAGTGAAGGAGATGTTCCTGAAATTATATTATGGGGAAAATACAAAAAGGGGATGCAGAGGCAATCCTGAAGAATAGTGATGAGATGGAAAAGAAAACATATGGAGAAAAAGTAAATAAGGCAAAAGCGGAGTAGCAGAAAAGAAGGCAGAGGAAAATGAAAAACAAAAGTACATGGTAAGGATTCAAAGTAAAGAAGACAAAGAAATGGACAGATAGGTAGTGTGGGACAATTTAATAGCTTCTTTTAGTGGTGTAAAAGCACATGAGATAAGAGCTTTTATTTTTATTAATAAAGATACATTTCGTGATATTATATTTGAGACTGTTTTTTCAATGGAAAATTTTCACAGAGAATATGAAAAAAGAAAAACTATAACCCATGGAATCTTTATGTGATAAAAGCATTTAACAGGGAAACAAAACACAAAATTAATGTACAATTTTGAACAGAGGTAGAAACAGAGACTTTGAAAGGACATTTCAAAACTTTATGTATAGAAGTACTGGAGATTGCAAAAGTTTATGATAAAAGATGTTTATGGAGTGGTGGATGGGATTGTATTATTGTGTTAAAAATAAAAAGATACAAAATTATACATATACCAAGCATGATAATTGTGGAGGGGAATAGGGGGTGTTGTAAAATACCTGACAACCCAAAACATGTTTTTTTTTTGTAGAAGAGAATGGCATTTGTAACTGTGATAAAAGAAAATACAACATTTGTAGGTAAATGGGACATAATAGAAAAAAAATGTGAATTGAAATGTTATTAAATGAAATGAAATTGAACATTTATGGATGGATTGCAAAAAGGTAAATACCAGTAAGGAAAATGAAAAAGAAAGAGATGAAAATGAAGGAAGAGAAGAAATTTCAGAAGTAGTAGAAATAGCAGAAAATTTAGATGAGAAAAGAAATAAAGAGAACATTGAAGAAGGCTCTGAAACAAGTGATGAAGAAGACATACATTGGGAGGTAGTTATAGAAAAAATATTTATATTGGTAAAAGGGTAGAAGACAGAAAAACAAAATTTAAAGGGATAATTACAAAAGAAAAAAAAAAACAAAGGAAATAGATGAAAAAGAATATATATGGCTAATGACTGGGGGTTGGTATAATGGTTAAGGTGTTTGACTCAGAGTCACAAGGTACAATGTTTAATTCTCACCTTTGGGAGGGAAATTGGTTAGGCTTAGAATTTTCTGTTAAGAAAAATAGCCTAGTAATTAGTATGAACGTACGAAACCATGAAACTAAGGAAAGTGGAAAATGAAAATTTTACAGTACTTTTTATAAATGTGAATAGTATTAAGAATATAGTAAGAACAATACAGATTTTGGAGGGTTGTAATACATGTAAAATATTTTTATCAAATGAAGAAAGATTACAGAGAAACTATGGGAGGAAGGATAATCTGCAGTTTGGAAAATAAGAGATGTTCTGGAATAGCTGTATTTTGTTGACCTACAGCAAAGATATTAGATGTAACTTTAGTAAAAATGAAAAGATTAACCACTGTAGATTTAAAATGGAAAGAACAAGTATACAGAAGTATAACTTTATATGCTTGTACTGATTGTAAAGAAAGGGAGAGCTTATTTAATTAGATTTTAGACTATGTAGTGATACTTGCAAATATTATAACAGGATACTTCAATTGTAATTTATGAGACAAGCATAAAGTGAAAGGAAATGATATAAGAAAAATGGTAGAAGTTTTAAGATGTAGTAAGCTAAAACTTTGGAACCAAAATTCATGGACTTACAAAAGGGTATGTATAGAACTGAAATAGATTATTTTATAGTATCAGAAGGTTTAGTTAAAGGAGAAGGGAAAGTAGTTGAAACAGGATTTTCTGATCATCTTGCAGTATGGCTAGAGATAAACAAAAACAAGTAATATATAAAATAAGCAAAGGAATAAAAAGAGTAAATGAGAAATCAGAGAATGAAGAAGGAAAGAGATTAGTAATCTAGTTATGGAACTATTAAATTAAAGTATTAGGACATGTAATATAGATTTGGCTGCAGGACCAGATGGAATATGTATGAAATGTATAAAAATATAAGGGATTGGCAAAAAAATGTTTTTTTAAGATTTCAAATGAATGGTTAAATGAAGGTTTTATGTATAAATAATTATGTGGTAGAATGCTTAAATTCATATGGAAGGAGGAAGATAGAACACAATTAAGAAATTGGAGACCAATTGCATTGAATAATAATGATTATAAGATCTTTATGAAAATAATACAAATGAGATTTGAAACTAAAATGGAAAATATTATAGATTATAGTATATATAGTATAAAGGGGAATGGTTGTCAAGAATTATTAATGATGGAGAATATGTCAGTGATATTATGATCAGAAAAGAAGAAGGAAAAATCATGATAGGAGACCTTAATATGGCATTTGATACAATTGGACATGAAATCTTATGGGTAATAATCAAAGAATATAGTATAAGTGATGAAGTTAGGAAATTATGCATGTCAATGTATAGTAATAATAAAGTAAAATACTTGTAAATGGCTGGTTAAGTAAGAGATCCATATAAAAAGTGATATAAGACAGGACTGTCCAATGAGTTGTATACTCTTTGCATTAGTTATGAATGTAATAGTTTATAAAATAAATAAAAGAGAGAGGGTATATAACACCTGAAGGGTTAAGAATTCAATTTCTGTTAACATATGCAGATGATATTATAATAATTGCAAAAAATAAAATTTGGATAAAGGAAGTAATAATTTGCAGAAATACATGTCTAGAGGTCATAGGGATGGATTTAAATAAAAACAAAGGTAAAGGTTAATGTAATGTAGTAACAATAGGGGTGTAACGATTGGGTGTGACGATCGTCACATGTTAGTTGGCATTGGTGGATCATCATAAGGGGGTATATATTTTACAATGAATAACATTTCTGTGTTAATTATAAGATTTGGGAATAAAGATGTAAACAGAATACAATAGGGAAAAAATAGTAGAAGAAATAAAAAGCACTCATCTTTTCAGGAGAGCATATAAATTATCATTTAGAAAAAATGGCTTATTTGATAAATTCTGTACTGATGGGAAAAACAAAATACTTAGTGAGTCTATTTATGTTGACAATAGTATTTGAAAAGCAATTATTGCAGATATGTTTTCATTTATATGTTGTTCTAGATTAAACCCAGTAAAAAGAGGAGTTTTGTATGTAAATAAAGAGGAAGGAGGTTTAGGGTTAATTAACCCAGTGGCATATGATGCTTCATTAAATTTGTACAAAGTGTTAAAGTGGATAAATGAAAACAGTCTTATATAGGGCTGCACTTTTTAATGGTTTGTATGTGAAGAAGTCCTTGCTTTTAGCATGAAAGTGCTTATGTGCTACAGATTTTTAGTAAAATTCTTGATGGTTCAAAATCTATGTGTTTTATTGGAAAAATGAAAAGGATAATAGATCAGGAGTAAAATTGCATAACTATAAGTATGATAATTTTTGTGGTATGTTAAAAGAGAAAAACAGTATATAAATTAAAAAATAAAATGTTACCAAGAAAAAATATTTTTGTGAAAAATAAAAATTGATGATATAGAAAAAGATAGAAAAGTGTGATATAAAAATGAATGATAAAACATTATTATGTAAAACCATGGAAAAAAATTAACAGATGAAAAAATCAAAGCTATAGAAATAAGAAGCAAGTGGTATAATCAGAAAGTAAAATGTCAAGATTTTTTGTGGGGACTGGTGGTAGATAAAATACCAGCAAACAGAAATATGCTTTATAAAAATAAATCTGTTCAGATTTTCAAGAAGAATGGGGAAAACTATGTTAAGAATTTTTTTCAAACATATACAAAAGTGGATAAAATAAACATGGATATGATTAAATATGGCTATTATAAGAAGATAAGTAAATAATAAGTTAAAAGAATAAATAAAACATTATTTTATGTCATATGGGTTATATGGAATGAAATAAATGCAATTCTGTTTAATGGTAAATGGATTTTAGCAACTATACTATGTAAACTCTAACAGTGGTTATGGAAAAAGGAGTGGGGTGGTCAAACAGGGATGAAAATTTAGTATGATTGTAAAGAAAAGTATGAATATATGTAAATATATTTGTATATCTATATATTTGTACATTTGCAAATGTGTTGTAAATTAGAGTTTTTGTATATTAATAAAGGACCCATACTCTTGTCGAAGTGAGCCATGGGATCTTTTATATCCACATGAGCTACCACCATCTCAAGCAGATGAGGCCTCTGTTTACCATCTCATCAGAAGTATGGCACACTCAGGATTGCAGTATCCCTTGTATAATGCACTGTAGTGTCAGCAATCAAACTACCTGGTGTAGCAATAGAACTCATAGCTTCTTCCCCAAAGGCAAATGTGTGACCTGTTACATCATAGGCACTGCTTAACACATCAGTGAGATAATGAACTTTCCCATATGAATATGAAACATGAATCTCCCCAGAACCAACCCTATAGGATTCCCCTGACAACATCCCTCAATTTGGAGAGTTGGTTCTTTATTGTCACAACAGAGGTCCTTCCAGTCAACCAGCTCCCAACCCATTGCTTTACATAGTGTTTAATATTTAAGTCATCCATACATTTCAATATCACATCAGGGGTGATTGAATCAAATGCCCTAGCAAAGTCCAGGTAAAGCATGTCAACAGGAAACCCTTATCCAGCCAAGAAAAATATTTTGATAGAAACTTATCATGTTAAACTGGCAGGAATGGCCAGACACAAATCTATGTTGGTAAACATCATTAATAAAACTTTGCTCTTGTACTTTATGAGTAATTATTTTTTTCAAAACATTTACCCAAAATGCAAGTTATGTTAATCAGCCTAAAGTCCTACACTCAGCAATCATATGATGATTTTGGAACAGGAAGCACTATTGCCTTCTTCCATATATCTAAAACTTAACACTAAGACAAAGAATCCTGAAAAGTACTGTTACACAGTCAGCCAGGCCCTCAATAATTTTCTTTAAGTAACAGCCATCAGGGTCATCATGATTGGCTGCTGTATTCTGTCTAATAGAATTTATAGATTTATTACAATTACCTAGCGCAGTAGTTAGACAACTCCTATCTCCATATATAATAACCAAGGTAAAACAAAAATATTTTGCACCAATATCACTAAATAATTTATCAGAATAGACATAAACTAATTCTAATGGTCAAAAATCATTTTGCCATTATCCTTTAAGCAATAATTTGACACCTTTTATTTCCTTTATTTCTAAAGTGCTTAAACAATGCTTTATTGTTGTGAATTGAGTTCCTTGCAGCACATAACTCATAACATCTTCTATAATTCCTTCTAATCTCCTAACATATTTTTGCCTTATAATACACTAACGAGCCTGATTATTTTTTTTTCCACTGGGACATTTTAAACTTTATCTAATAGTCCTTCATTTGTCTCTTAGCTCTGTAAACTCTAGAAGAAGACCATTCTGGAAAATTATTTATTTTAGTCCATTGTTTACTATGAGCTACAAATCTACCAATTAAGTTGTTTTTAAACCCATGAAAAATAAATTATTTAACCTCTAGGTTTTTAAGATCCATATCTTCTTTCTACTAGCATTTTGCAATTTCTTTATTGTTATATAATAGACACAGCAGAATTATTTTTCTGCATAATTCCACACTGGTTTAGAATATTTAAAAATGCATTCTACACCCAGATGGTCTGAAGTACCAAGTTATTCTATTACACTGCAACTACACATGATTACTTTATCACTAATCCAAACTACATACAGAACTCTCATTAACAATTTGACAATATCTAAATAAGATCTCTACTACAATAAAAATAGTCATTGATGAATTATTTGGTTATTTTCAATTAATATCAGGGGCATTAATGCCCTCAGCTATTATATTATAACTATTACTGAAACAAGATCAAAATCAAATTTAGCCCAAAAGTTATCATCTAATAGGAGGGTATCCAAACTAAACTTAGTTTAAAGTCTTCAATTGATCTATCTAGATCTCACCAATGTGTATTTCTTTTCCACTGGGACATTTTAAACTTTGTCTAATAGCCCTTCATTTGTCTCTTAGCTCTGTAAACTCTAGAAGAAGACCATTCTGGAAAATTATTTATTTTAGTCCATTGTTTACTACGAGCTACAAATCTACCAATTAAGTTGTTTTTAAACCCATGAAAAATAAATTATTTAACCTCTAGGATTTTAAGATCCATGTCTTCTTTCTACTAGTATTATGCAATTTCTTTATTGTTATATAATAGACACAGCAGAATTCTTTTTCTGCATAATTCCACACACTGGTTTAGAATATTTAAAAATGCATTCTACACCCAGATGGTCTGAAGTACCAAGTTATTCTATTACACTGCAACTACACATGATTACTTTATCACTAATCCAAACTACATACAGAACTCTCATTAACAATTTGACAATATCTAAATAAGGTGTCTACTACAATAAAAATAGCCATTGATGAATTATTTGGTTATTTCAATTACTATCAGGGGCATTAATGCTCTCAGCTATGATATTATAACTATTACTGAAACAAGATCAAAATCAAATTTATTCCAAAAGTTATCATCTAATAGGAGGGTATCCAAACTAAACTTAGTAAACTAAACTTAGTTAAAAGTCTTCAAATGATCTATCTAGATCTCGCCATGGCGTTCAACACCACCCCCCACTCTGGAATTATAGATAAACTAACTAAACTAGGTATAAATCCCTATGTCACCAGATGGGTTGCCAACTGGCTTACTGACAGAACCCACACTGTGAAAGTAGCAGACTCCAAATCAGACTTCAAACCAGTGACAAGTGGAGTACCACAGGGTTCAGTCCTGGGTCCTCTCCTGTTTGGTATCTACTTCTCTGACATACAGGCTAACACAGAAGGTCTTTGCCTAACTAAATTTGTAGATGACTGCAAACTATGAGCCATAATTTAAACTCCTAATGATGTGACATCCTACAAAAGGGTCTCTCTGAGACAGATGCCTGGTGTCAAAACCATGGTCTCATGCTCAATGCCAAAAATTGCATTGTCATCCCCTTTGGTAAAAACTCTGCACCCATGAACTACCATATAGGCAGTAGTCTATTTAACACCGAAAGTGTGATAAGAGACCTTGGGACACAGCTGAACAACAGTCTCTCCTTTGATAATCACATCGCCACAGTGGTCAGGAAATCCTTCTACATGGCACACCTCATCACAAAAGGTCTATCATCCAGAAAAAAAGAGGTCATTGTTCCCCTCTACTCATCACTCATTAAACGCATTATAGAGTACAATGCCCCTTTTGGTATGTACCTCACAAGACATCTACAACAACTGGAAAGGCTGCAAAAATACCTCACAAAGAGGATTACTGGCCTCAAACAGATGCCTTACGCAGACCAACTCAAAAAAACCCAGCTTTATCCATCGCATATTGCCTACTCAGAGGCAATGTCTGCCTAACATACACAGCTATGTCAAACCCAGAGCTGCTGGACATGCTCCACTTAAAGAAATCCCAATCCCTCTGAGCTACATGCTCTAGGGACCTAAACCTTGTCACCACAATAAACAGAGCATGCTGGAGGGATAGATTTCTGTCCCAGAGACTTCCCATACTCTGGAACAGACTACCTATCTATGTCAAACAGAGCTCCTCATTAGCACTCTTCAAGAAAAATCTTGATGATTGGATGGGTAATAGGAAATTCACCCTGGGGATCACTTCTGTGGTTCTGCTTGACAGGGGCACAAGAAAATAATTTTCTTGGCTGGCGAAAGCCAGGGTTCCTTTTTGGCTAGGCTTGTATAGGCCCTAGGGCCAATAGCCTATTACCTACCTATGAACATTTGAACCTATGATGGTGACATTTATAACCAGAAATATAAACTGGGATGTTTTTTCCTGCTGCACCATGTTTCAGTAATCATGATCACATCATAATTGCTAAAACAAATTCTCCCTTCAGGATCCCTATTTTATTATTCAGACTTCTTACATTTCCTAAAAGAAATATTTGATGCCTATCAACATCCAAATGACTTTCATCACATTCAGAAATCCTAACAAATGACTTAACCTCTGTTGTTAATTTGTTTCTAATCAATCTTTTATCCTTGGGACCCAGATGTACGAAATCTCTGCAAAAATAGCTTTGCTTATGAATGAGATCTTCCAAAAATGTATTTACTTGTGATCCTTTTGACAAAGCCTCAATCTTTATCTTGTTTGTCACTTGTTTATCCTGAAATAATTTACTCCAGTCCATTGTGGTGCTGCAACAATGTCACAAAAAATAAGTTTAAACTTTAGGAAAATGCTTAAAACATGCAAAGCCAGAATCTCCTTAGAAAAAACATCTAGATCCCTTTTACCTTCATCATTTCTACCTGACATTATCACTACCATATCATATGTGAGCATTTAGTCTTTAGATAGGGAAAACTGTATGCCCTTTACATCTGAAATGGAATAACCCCTAAAACATGAAACTGGAACCTGGTTGTATTGAATTCTAGGAAGAATATCACATAAACCATGTAATATTGAATGACTTATAATCAGCACCTGTTTGGGACCTACATGTTTGTCCTATTCTCCAATAAGGGAAAATGCAAGTTTTCTATAGGAAAATTTTGTATCATTAATGAGTTTCAGTTGAGCATACCACGCAATGCCCTTCTTCTATGTTTTTGTTTGTTTTAAACCAAACTATCCACCTTTTCTGGACTGTCTAATCTGTTCTATAGTCTTTTATTAGTACACATAGCCCCATTAGACAAAAACCCAGATAGCATCATTTTAAGACTACCTTAGCCCAATGTACTCTCTGTTCCATAAAATTAATCCCAATAGTGGCTCAAAATTCATCATTATACAGTATCTTATATATTAGAATAGTGTCAAAATTTATCAAGCTATAATTTATGATGAACAAGGATAATTTCTTCAGTCTGCTTAGGTGGTTAATACATTAATTTGTCTGGCAAAGCATCATTGTATTCTTTTTAATCTAGAAATATGTGAAAAAATTATAACTAAAAAGTGATACATTGTATTAAATTTTTGGACTAATCACAAATGTATAGAAAGGAGGCAAAACCACAATATCCTTAATCTTTATTTCATGTAAAATATTCTTTAGGTAATAATAACATTTTATAATTTAATCCAATATATGTAACCAAAAGAAAAATCCTTATCTGTGTTGATGCCCAGATCTCTCATAAAGTCAACTTTTTTGCAAGATTATATTATTTAAAGCATGCGGATAATCTGAGCTTAAAATGGGCAAAGTGAATATCTTTTAATTTATTAGCATTGAACTCCATATCTCCATACTACAAGATGGGTACCAAACATCTGACTTATTCAACTAAATGTGCGTATTATACAGATCTGAAACATATGTAGCCACCGATCCCCTTTTTGAGTCATCAGCAAACTTACTCACCCCAATCTCACTAGATAGTGGAAAGCCAGAGATAATGATAGAATATTACATTGGATCCCAAAGCACATCCTTCTGACACCACTAACTAAGTTAATGCTCTTTAGATCAGAGGTAGTATTATCTAGTTTAACTCAACACTTTCTATCTCTCAACCAGTTTCCAATCCACCTACTGAAATACTCATTAACTTAATTCTCATACATTATTCTCAAAATGTATCTTTGAAATCTCACATCAAACACCTTTTCCAGGTTCAAATAGATCACACCCACAGGACGTCCTATGTCCATTGCTTCCCATACAGACTTGTAGAAGCAAAGTAAGCTTGTCTGAAACACACAGGCACACACACACACACACACACACACACACACACACACACACACACACACACACACACACACACACACACACACACACACACACACACACACACACACTCACACTCTCCTGGGAAAGGCTGACACAGATTTATTAGATGTATCCCTTCTGCCCAGACTATAACATAACCATGCTGCCATCACTTAACCACTCTCAGATTCTTACAAGGGTATCCAATTATACTGAGTAAAATCAATACTAATATAAATGGTAGAATGTAATCAAAGCAGCGAGGCATTTTGGAGTGGCCATGGCATCACTAAAATAAGCACAGATACTCTCAAGATGTTAAAAGTATTCTCTAAAAGACCAGCCACAGTGAAAGGTATAAAAATGTACAATTTTTAAGCACTCTTTTATCCATGAATGTGGGATACTGTCAGATGCTAATGTGGGGTACTATCAAATGATATTTTGTAGTATATCCATGCCATACTTAAACTCTTCCCCTATTTACAGTTCTCCATTATGACTTTATTTAACAACAAATGATGCTTTGTTCCATATGACTTTCATTTATTACCCTTTTGTTCTATTGCCATGCTTAAGTTTTCAGCTAAATGACTATAAACTCTGTTGGCACCAGTTCCAGTGTACAGTTTATACAATGTTGAGAGGCAAGTTATTGGTCTATAGTTTTTAGTATAGCTTGCAGATTCACCCTTAAGTAGGAGCATTGTATTTTTGTTGTTAACTAGGCTGGTGTTTTTTGAGGTCTGCATATAAATAGTTCTTACTCATGACTAAATCTGCATGTAAAGATGTTAATACTTTTAGCCAGAAGTTAGGTACCACATCTGTTCCTGGAGTTTTCCAGTTGGATGCTTTTCTTAACTTTGTTTCAATCTCTCTGGCTGTTACTTCATTTCATTTCATATCCTGTACATTTGAACTTGTTATTCTTTTTTTTTACTCATTCTATCCATTTAGCAATTTTCTTATGTTCCATGGGATCTTCATATGTCAACAAAAATATATCCGTTTCTTCTTTTTTCGGTGGTGCTTCAATTCCTTTTGCCTTGTTTCATAATTTTGCATGAAACTTTTTTGAGTCATCAATAAGTTCTTTATTTTGTACTTTTCCTTTATATTTATCTACATATCTTTTAAGCTTTTCTGCCTGTGCTGATAATTTTAGTTTATTATTTGTGATAGTACATGATAGATCTTGATATGTTCTGATACTGCACATTGCTTTCATCACGTCTATCTTTCTGAGTATTTTTGTTGATTTTTTTCCGTCTTCTATACGCTTCTAACAGTGACACTTCTTGTCTTAATTGCTTTATAGTTTTCTCTATTCAGTGCTTCTATGATGGCATTCAATTTCTCCTTTCCTTTCCCTTACCACCCTGTGTTTTTGCGGTAAGATTTGATCTGTTATTAATTAAGCTGTAACACAATATATCCTATTTAATTCTCTTATATTGCATGAATCTCTGCGAACAGTCCTAATTACTGTGTTCATTTGTTTTATCAAACTTCTATCCTTTTGGGTTTTATTGACTTTCTGTAATTTATTTTTCATTGATCTTATTATGTCTGTCCATCTGCATTAAATCAAGCAACTCTTCTTTTAGATAATTTTCTTCTAAACTGAGGGCACATTCTTTGTTCTTTATTTCCTGTGGGCATTCTATAGAAAGTTCCTGAGCATCTGTCTTCCTGTGCCACATTCTGTTCAATTTCATCCTGTGTCATCCATTGCTGTTTCATATGGGAACTCACTGGCCTATCACTCCCCAAAATTGACTGTGTCATAGCTGGCACAGTTTCCTGTTCCTTCCGTTGCTGTGCAACTCCAACTGAATGTTTGTACTGGTTTCCTATTGAACGTTCCAAAGTGTCTTCATATGCCAACTGATCAGATGTTTCCTGCTCCACTGGTTTCTTCTTAATTTGGGGCTCCATTGCTCTATCCTGCTGTGATGTTTTCAGAGTTAGATTTTCTACACTAAATCCTTCACTTGGCAGGTAATCCATAAGCTCGGTGTCTATTTCTTGAACTCCTCCATTACTAATCTTCTTTTTTTCTTTTCCTCTTTGTTTTCTTATTTTTTTGTATTGTAATATTTTTCATGTCTGGATGCATTTGTCTGTATTTCTCTTCAGTTATGTTTGATGCTGCTGTTTTCGTATTGATTAGTTTTGCTTTCTCCTGTGCATAAATTATGTACCGTACTAAATCTCATTTTCTTTCCCATTTTCATATTTCTTCTTCAGATGTCTCCTGCTCCTCCTGTTTCTCCTTATTTGAGGGATTTGTCGTTCCATCATGTTGTAATATAACCTGTGTTAGACGTTCAGCACCAAATCCTTTACTTTGCAGGTATTCTATAACTTCAATTTCTATTTTTTAACTTCTGCTTCTTCTCTTCTATATTCCCTATTTATGATCTTATTTTTTGTATTGTAAAATTTTCCATATCTGGATGCCTTTGCCTGTATTTCTCTTTGAATATCTTTGGGGGTGCCTTTTTGTATTGATTAATTTGGCTTTAAATTGTATTGTAAATAATGCACAATATCAGATCTCTCTTTCTTTCCCATGTCCATATTTCTTTTTTACACCTTTCAAAAGTCTCTAGATTTTGTTCTTTATATTTTTGCACTTCCTCAATTGCTTCTTTTTCCAAATGGCCCAAGGTTTCTTGGTCTATATAATATTTTTCATAAATCTGTTGTATTAATGAACACACTTTTTGTTTGAAGTTTCTAACAGTTTTTCTTGTGTAAGTGTTTTTGTTTCTTCTAATTTTTCTCTTAATCTCTTTGTATCATATATTGCAACCTCTTAGAGCAAGAAATCTGGACAAAGCCATAAATAATGGAGGAGGGGCAAAGTCCCAAAAATAGGGACACTTTTAAAATATTGTTCTTACAAACATAGAAAGCTGATAGAATAACGTTTTTTATAATAGCATGAATTTTCTAAATGGTATGAAGTCTGAAATTTAAATGTCTGCCATTATTTTCTGACTTCAGTCTTCAGTGATTTGCTGGTGATTTGCCAGAAAAATATAATTTTATGAGAACTAGACTACAAATATGAGGCAAAAATCTGGACATTCTGTGAAAATCTGGACAGTTGAGAGGTATGCTTTGTATATCTTCTGTCTGGAAATTCTGGGCTTCTTGTGTAATAGTAACAATACATAATTTCTTTCTTATCCTCAATAGTCCACTCTATTGTCTTTATAGCTCTTTTTGGCCTATCACTTTTTGTGATTTTTGTGGACTACTACTTCCTTCTACATGAGTGAGGCCATCCTTTTCCTGGGACTGGCCTAGCCCCATTGTAGGAATGTTTCCGTGTCTTGAGGATTCTACACTGTCATCTTTTCCAGTACTGGTACCAGTGCGCCTACTAGGACTGGTCACTGTTTTATCCTGGGTCTTGTGCATTCAGCTATCATTTTTTATTTTTAACATACTTCTGTCCAAGATCTGTGCTATATAAAATACAGTCTACGTATAAGTGCTGTCTTGGTGAGATTTTGTGAAAAACAGGGTCCACCTTGTGAAGGTACTCACTATGATTTGAGGATGAATTTAATTCCAGCAATGCTACTGTCCTTTGCTTGAGCTATCATTTCTCTACTTGGATCAAAGAGATCACATCCATAGGGAGTCCTATGTCCATTGCTTCCCATACAGACTTGCAGAAGCAAAGTAAGCTTATTTGAAGAGAATGATTTGCTATAAAACACACACACACACACACACACACACACACACACACACACACACACACACACACACACACACACACACACATACACACACGCAGACTCCACATACACTTGATCACCACCTTCCTCCACAGAGCTGAGCCTTTGGACATCAGATTGTGTCCTCTGTCACTTACATACCAGAAGCACTGCCACAATTCACACCACTGAGAACTGACCCTATGCAAAAGCTGCAACAGTGAGCCACAGCCATCTGAGATTATTTTTTACTGCAGTGTAAGCACGTATATGATGGAGATCCTAGCTGTATAGTTACTTAAACTAGGCAGATAGATCCCTGCTCCCCACAGAGGAGTAGTCCTTACATTATAAGGACCAGCTGCCTTATTGGTCATTTTTCATTCAGTTGAACATTAGATTATACTATCTAAACCAGTTATTTCTTACCCCCTAGGACCTTGGTCTCTCCATTCAATAACCAAAAACTAAATGTTTTCCTTTGTGCTTCCATGCTAGGTGCTGAGCACCAGTTACAAACTGAGTAGTTTCTTAAACAAAGACCCTCTGAGGTCAGGTAAGTCCCACTACCCTACTCTCAATGTGCTTCCATGCTAGGGGATGAGCACCAGTTACAAACTGAGTAGTTTCTTAAACAAAGACCCTCTGAGGTCAGGTAAGTCCCACTACCCTACTCTCAATTCCCACCAACCCCACCTTATTCAGGAAATTATACTACCTAGGTCCATCTATCACCTGTGACACCCATAAACTACATTACTACTATCATAGAATCACTCTTCTTTCTAGTCACTTATTCCTATCTTCCTTTTAATATTTGGCATCATTCCCAATTCCCTTTTTCCATCCCATACTACTCGACACTATATCCAGTCCTACCCATTACCCTCCCTCTGAGAACCTCTTAACAGTTCATTAGCAAAACTTCCTACTCCATTTATTCCATTGATCTTCTCCCATACAATACAAACAGCCTAATACAGCTCCCATTCTATGTTTTCTCCATACTATAGCCATATATAGACACCTCATTCATCATAGTTCCACTCAACTACTCATAGGATCATCGCATGACCACTTCAACATAACATCACACAACATTTCCCCCCAACCACAATTCCTTTTGGGCACACTCTGCAATATCTATTTACTCCACTTAGCACATCTGTAAACACCATTTTATTCCCATTTATACTCCGACTTTTCTTTGGCATACCTCATTATCTCACGTAACCACTGTTAACTTCCTACTATATGTAACTACCACACTCCTGTCTTCCACCACTAATTTTCATTTCCACCACTCGTTCACCCCAAAATTTCCTCATAACACTGGATGTACCACACATCATATTTAGCTCATCCTTAACTTTACAAGTGCACATTACAGCTTATTACCCACCTGTGTCCTTCAATAATATATACTATATGAAGGCATACAACTTAATTCAAATCTCTAGCAACTCCTGTTTTTCCCTCTAGCCAAACCTCTATCACATCAGATTCATTGATTTCTTCAAAAGCACATATTCCCAACAAAACCTGAGAATACATTAAACAGGAATAAAGCTCAGCTCATGACCAAATATAAACGGCTCCATCATTATCACCCAAAATACCAAATTACATTGGTTTGGACATGTGCTGAGCAGGGATGCTGGGTATATTGGGAATATTGGGAAAAGGATGCTAAGGTTGGAGTTGCCAGGTAAGAGGAAAAGAGGAAGGCCTAAGATAAGGTTTATGGATGTGGTGAGAGAGGACATGCAGGTGGTTGGTGTGACAGAGCAATATGCACAGGACAGGAAGAAATGGAAACAGATGATCTGCTGTGGCGACTCCTAACAGGAACAGCTGAAAGAGAAGAAGAAGATAAACTAACTAGAAGTGTTATGCAATGATAACACTTATAGCAATGTTGTCTCTTTTGTTTGAATACAGCTGGGTAGCTTTTTAGGAATGTTAGTGATGTGCTGTTTGGCTGGACAGTGTTTAATGCCGCAGCGAGTTTGCTTTTCAACCGTTGTACTCTACAGTGAAACTTAAACTTGACTTCAGAATCACTTACTCTGTCTTTCAACTGACCTTTCCCCTGTCAAAAAAAAAAATGTTTTTCTCCCTAAACTGGAATATGGTCTTCCTCTGATTACCTTTTACTCAGCACAAAATACACAAAGTCTTCATATAACTGAAAATAAAATGTGCAAGTTTACCTTCTTTGCCAACAACAGATCTCACCATTGTAACATCTTACGATGGCTAAAACGGCTTCTAGTCAGAGAAAGATCAACTTGTATCCGAAGTACTCTTATTCACAAAATACTTAGCAATGGATATTGCACACTTTGAGACAGACACTTCCCATCTATGACCAGGATTACTCCCTAAGAAGTAACATTAAGCAGACCTCTATTTAAAATAGTTGCTGGAGAATTTGTCTTCTCCTGACTAGGCCCAACATTATGGAACAGACTTCCATCTGAATTAAGAGGCCTGGAGTATCTCACTCTGCTTGAAAACACTTTCTCTGAATACTTGCTCAAGGAAACTGGTGTAAATGTTTAGGGACAATGGTCGCCATTTGCTATCAAGAAGCATATTACCTCCAGCTAGACAGTCACTGTGAAATGTTGAATTCTAAGAGCATAGTACCTTCTGCATGGCAGTCTTTCCCTGCTTTTTATATTAAACATCCTGCTTGCTTCCTGAAATGTTGAAATTCCAAATAGAACCAAAATAAAAAAAAGCCATACCAGATGCCACTTAGGATTGTAAAAACAAGTTTAATATCCAAGTGCAAGCGTTTTCATTCCTTTCAAACAGGGACTTCATCAGAAAAAACAGTAACAACTGTTCCATTCATTTAAAAGTCTTAAAGGCACCAAACCCTACTGTATTTAAAGGGATAGTACACCAGAAAAGGTGACTATTTAAAATGCCGTGAAAAGTGCAAAAACACAATCCAACCCCATAAAATAAGAATATAGTACAGTAAACAATTAATATGAAAGTGTCAGGTTCATGTAGATGGCAGCAGTCATCTTTAAAACTTACTAAATCAAAATTTAAAATGTACTAAAATCTGTTAACTTATCCAGTGCAACTGAAATCATGTTAAAAGATCAAAAATACCCTAGGTAGTAATGAAGTAATTTTGATTAAACCTGTCTTAAAAATGAGTGCAGACAAAATATGACATTTAGTTATTAGTTATTAATATGTAGATCTTAATACATCATTTTTACATGATATTATATTTATGATCTTTTAACATGATTTTAGTGGCATTGGATAAGTTAACATTTAAAATTTTGATTTAGTAAGTTTTAAAGATGACTGCTGCTATCTACATGAATTAAACAATTTCATATTAATTGTTTACTGCACTATATTCTTATTTTATGGGGTTGGGTTGTGCTTTTGCACTTTTTCATGACAATTAGTTTGGCACCTTTAAAGCTTTTGTAAATGAATGCAACAGCTGTTACTTTGTTTCTGATGAAGTTCCTTTTTGAAAGGAATGAAAATGCTTAAACTTGGATATTAAACTTGTTTTTACAGTCCTAAGTGACATCTAGTACGGAGTTTTCTTTTTATTTTGGTTCTTTAGTTTATGCTGTGTGGTTGCTTGTAAATTCTAAATAGAATTTTAAGTACATACTGTAAATATTGAAAAATACTTTGGGTTTATTTTTAACTCTTTCTCTATAATGTTTCTGTGCACATAAGACTCTGCAACAAGCATATGTTTGTCCTAAGATCTTTTAAAAAACATTTGATTTTGCATTTGTTTTTATCTATTGTATGCTTCTTGATTATTCACGGTGTTCACTTTTGTTTCTGTATTTTTGAGTTGTGGCTGAAAAGGGCTTTAGAGCAAGCTGCCTACCTACCTGATTTCCAAATAGTACATAAATCAATCAATCAATCAATCAATCAATCAATCAATCAATCAATCAATCAATCAATTAATCAATCAATCAATCCTCTTTAAGTACTGTATGCTGTTACACCAGGTGGGCCAATTTTCTGTTCATTGTTCTCCTAACTTTCATTGTAAAGTTCCTTAACAAACATTTATATCTAACAGCTATGGTTCTAATGCACAACCACAGACCCAGAGTAGGTCATTGCAAAGCTATAAACCCATATGCAGCTGGTTGAACCTCTAGTCCCTCTTAAGTAATAATCTTTGATGTTCACATTAGTTTTATAGTCATTCTTTATCCAGTATTTGCTTCATCAGATTAATATGCAATCATAACCTATCTAAAGATTATTATATATGTTCCTTCTTTTATGTTCCTTCTCATTCCCCTGAAAGTATCCTTAAATGGAACAAATAAATATTTTAACTGTCATTACCCATTAAGGTTTCCATTGGTATTGAGATTGTAAACTGCTTCTTAGACCATAGTTCTGTGGATTGAGTTTCTAACTTTATAACTCACCAACATTTAAATTAACTCATGAATTCTTCTGCCCATCTTTACTGCAAGCTACTGATGTACTTTTCTAACCACTTTCTTGGAAAGCATAATGCCATAGCATAGCTCTTAACATCTTAGCACAAAAAATCTAGACAAAGCCAAAAATAATGGGGGGGGTGCAAAGCCTCAGAAACAGGAACAGATTTTAAATACTGCTCTTATAAACTTAGGAAGTTCTAGAATAAAAGGTATTGTGTTACCTTGCATTTTATGAAAGATATAAAGTCTGAAACTCACATGACTGTCATTATTTTGTAAATACTCATTGATTTGCCACAAAAATCCAGAAAATCACAAATTTGATGATGACCAGATCAAAAATAGGCAGGCAAAAATACGGATATTCTGCAAAAATCTGTACAGTTAAGAGGTATGTGCCATTGTACTTGCTAGGCCTTCATTTTAACTTGCCATTAGAGAAAAGACATTGTCTGAAATAGCTACATATTCCTGGAACACTTGTCTTGCAGAAAGACAAATCACCAACCTTCAACAGTTTCAAAGAACACCCAAAACCTATTTTCAGAAACAATTTGTATGTTCCTGCATTACTGACACATGGTGAAGAGAACAAATCGTTAGTCTGCTCTAAATTTCTTCATGTACCTGTCCTCAACCGCCAATCAAAATCTGTGCGTGTGTGTGTGTGTGTGTGTGTGTGTGTGTGTGTGTGTGTGTGTGTGTGTGTGTGTGTGTGTGTGTGATTGTTTCGTTTGTGATTTAGTCATAGCTATATCTATAACTATATAGAGATATATATAGATATATATATATATGCATACATTTATGTGCCTGTGTACTATCTCTGCTTCAACATGCTGGTCTGTGTGATAAAATGACAACTCTTGAGTTTTCATGTACAGATTCTAAAAGAATTGACCTATGGTAAGTTACAGTACTGGCAGTACTATAGTGAGGTGCATCTTTGCATCAAGTGTTAATGACTTAACAGAGAAATCCAGCTTAAAAAATATCATCTTTCATATTAAACAGCATAAAAATATTATGCTCAGAAACAATGAGTTATAGAAGAAACTCAGGAGGGATTCCCAAAGACTGCTACTTAAAATACTCATTATTGTTAAAATATTTCCCCAAGCTTAGCAGAAATGTAACATACTTTTATTTTTCTAATTGACTACACAACTGAGTAAATAATGTATAACAAAGTGGTAGAAGCAATATCCTTATGTCATTTTGACTCAGATCCTGTATGTAGACAAAGAGGCTGACATCCGATACTTTTTAAAACATTTAATGTTCTAGTGGCGGGAAAAATGCAAAAGTTATGCACTAAACAAGTAAATTGTTGGGTGTTTAGGCTATTTTAGACAGTTGTAATATGTTTTTCTCCCTAACTTAACAGTGATTCTACAAGTCACAAAATAAGCTGAATGTCAGTCTCTTGGGTACATTTTCTGGTGCCATGCTTACTGACAGGCTACTGACAAGCCACATTTTCAATCACTGATAAGGATGCTTATCACAGCAAATACCAAACTGAGAAGTCTTGACCTTAAGACCTTGTCTGTTTTTTTTACCTAAGCATGCAAGTGCTGAGACCTGCAGTAACTGTATTTGACATGCAGACACACTTTCACAGTAGTAAATTCATGTCAGAACAAGATTTTTGTCCTGATGACTTACATGGCTGATGAGTATTTGAAGGTTGATTAAATCCATTTTACTTGTACCCATTTCAAACAGAACATGGTAACATAATGCCATGCAGACAGCCAGTCCAGAAATATGAAGTGTATACTGAATAATTTATACACCATAAATAAAGTAAATATTCAATTAATTGTAAATAATTATAGTACTTCTACAGTCTAACTTGACTTGTGCAGCTCCTGAAAAATGGAATACTGTAGATTAATCTCAATAATTATCATTGTTGGGCTCATTAGAAAGATGTTCCTTCTGCACTAGCAGGTTCATAGGTGTGTACTAGGCTAATGACCACAAGGGCCTTTTTAAGCCTAGTCATGCATGCCAAATATCTGACAGGTTATCACATGATAAATAGAAATCAAGCATGTGGTATGTAAATGCATATTGTCAAACTCTGGTCTGTGACAGCTGTGAACTGGAGTTACCCGTGCATGCAGACTGCTACGACTGGAAGCATTATTAAAAGATGCATCATGGTATTACCATTTTAGAATGCAAAGCAGACATTGTCGGTTATAGTATATGGGTCACGGACTTTAATATGTTCTCAACATGACCACATGTTTTTTATTTCATCATTAAGCAATACATTGTCTACATATATTTCAGTTCTTGCATATTAGCAAATGTGCATTTCAGCCTTTACATTGCCCAAATGTGACTATACCATATTAATAAAATGTTCAGCAAAGTCACCTGTGCAAAAAAACAAATTAACTTGAAAAGGCAAGCTGACATTTATTGCAAATGTCAAAAACTAAAAAGATTGACACTTCACTTATTCATGAGTTACAGTGAATAAAAATGAGTGCAGTGAGCACTTTGACATCTGTTTTTTAATTACCAAGCCAAGATGCCTTTGCATAAATATTTAAATTGAGGAAGTGATTCACCCTGTCAGAATGTAAAATGATTTACATCAGTCCTTCTAATGTTCAAGAAAACAACTGCAGTTATTAGAGACAGAGATTGTTCAGAGTTAGAATGTCTGGAAACATATGTTAGTGAACATTGTTCTAATAACGCTAATACTTGGGTAGATAGTATCCAAGCTCAATCCTGACTACATTGTCATAAAGAGATAAAGTCCTTGATAAGACCAAGGTGGACAAAATTCAGTTATGGCTCTAGTACTGTTTGAGCTGACATGGGGAGGGAAAGAAATGGTAAAATGTAGCCTGAGTGTGTCTCCCCATGTGAAGGTTGTGGGAAATGATGAAGATATGTGGATGGGTCACAATAATTCCTGTTGTGATAGTGCAGCTGATGAAGGTTCAACAGCAGTGTATAGTAAGGCCTGGCTGTATGAGGGACACCATATCTCTTCTTTTAATTTCTCCAATTCTTTTGTGTTTCTAATACCATGATGGGAATAGACCCCATTCCTAAATCAAAGTTTGATTAAAGTTCATAAAATTTGCATTGTTTCAATCTTTTATGTTCTTCTTTGACCTATCAGTTTTTGTGATTTTTGTGGACTACTGCTTCCTTCTACAACAGGGCGGCCATATTCCCTCTGGGCCTAGCTTAGCCCCATTTTAGGAATATTTCTGTTCTTTGAGGATTCTACACTATCATCTTTTCCAGTCCTGGCACCAGTGTGCCTACCAAGACTGGGCACTTTTTTTATCCAGGGTCTTGTGCACCCAGCTATAATTTTTAACCAACTTCTGTCCATGATAGATTCTACATATATACAGTCTATATATCAGTGTTGCCTTGGTGAGATTTTGTGAAAAACAGGGTCAAGCTCATGAAGGTACTCCCCAAGACTTGAGGATGAATTCAATTTCAGCACTACTACTCTCTTGCTTGCTGATTTTTCATCTCTCCATTTGGACCCTGCATGTAGGTATGGGCATGTCCTATCAGGAGCCATTGCACACCTCCCTTTGATGTCAGGCCCAACACTTTGAAGCATTACTTAGGGTGCATTAAAAAAGCCTGGCATGAGCAACATATATGACACTGCTGGTGACTGGTTCCTCTATCCCTTCTACCACCATAGTCTCTTAATACCCTTTCCATTCAACAGGGCATTTTATATACAGTGGTAGGAAAGGAAATGTAGGGTCTGCCTCACATCACAGTAGGACTCTGATCCCATTTCTACCTTACCAAGATGGCCCAACTCAGTGGATTCTACCAACAGTGGAAGTAGGAGAAATTAGGAGGATACACAAGCGGGTCTACTTCAGAAGACTGACAAACCAAAAGACTGAATTCCAAAATACTGAAAACTCAAAATACTGAAAACATTTTTAATGCAGGGGGCAAGCCCCCCTGCACCACTCATGTGGGGAGCTGCACCCCCCACCCCCTGCTAATTATATATACCAACTCCAAGATCACACAACAGTGGAGAAGGGGCAAATTCCATCTTTTAGCATTTTGAGTTTTCAGTATTTTGGGATTCAGTCTTTTGGTTTTTCAGTGTTGTGAAAAAAAACCCAAATATATAAAAAGTTAGAACATAGTTTTTAGGTTGCTATATGAAGTTGGGAGAAATGAGGGTGGGTAGTTTAGCCAACAACAGAATGTTGTTGTGCTCCTGTCCCCACCAGCAGGTGTATGCTACAGCTGATATTAGAATATTTTAAACTATCTGGATACAAGAATTGCCTTTTTGCATAATCATACTTAGCAAAATACAGTTCAGAAGATTAAAATTTCAGAGAAGAGTTTTGTTGCCTTGTCTTGAAAGGAAACAGCAGCATTAGAGTTTAAGTGTAATGTACAACAAGGGAAAAATGATGTAAGCATGTCTGTGTGTTACAGTGTTACAATGAAAGAAATGTTTTGACTTTTGTATGACACTAAGCATGAATTATCATTCAACCAAAATGCCTATATGAAACTGAAAGTAAAGTAAAATATTTTGTCTACTATTGTCATTAATTTTAGTGCCTGGATTCAGGGCATGTGAATGAGTTCTATATTTATACATTTAAAGATAAATAAGATAAGAAGAGTATGTGAAAAACTTCTGTGGACAAGGTCTACAGTGCTTGGATGAGCTCCATTGCCCATCAATAAATTATGCTATATGCATAAAGATCTTAAATATGATGGCTACCAACAGAATAGTCTTTCTTGTCTTACCACTGATGCTAAACAGATTAAAGTATAAAAAAGACACACAAATATGTTTCACTGAAAAAGCTCACCAAGTGAAGCTTGGCTAAAAAGAGCATGAAGGAAGTACAGACCACTGACCAACTGTTTATGAGTGTGTACCACCACACCCAAGTCTAAGCTTCACAATGAAGACCCCACTGAGCTTGGCTTTCAGCCTAGCTCCCCAGCCCCATCTTTCACACTCTGTCAGAGTTTCAGTGACTTCCAGTGCTCACTTACCCACAGTAACTGTGCTTTTAAATACACTCTTACATTTACACACACACACACACACACACACACACACACACACACACACACACACACACACACAAACACATTCACACACACACATCTATATTACATCATCAACTTAGCAGAGCATTGAACAGCTAAACATTTAGCTGCAATTGAACCACCAAATATTGGCCACCAAGAACACACAAAACCATCTGTCACAAAAGGAGATATTGCCAGCCAAGCTAGCTAGAATTTTGTAAATAATTATATGTCATTTGTGAATATTAATATGATTAATATACAAGTGTGACAGAAGGAGACACTGTCAGCCCAGCTATCTGGACTTTTGTAAGTGGTTGTGTGTCATTTGTGAATGTCAACACGCTCATGTAAGATGCTTGTGTTACAGATGTTAGAGCTATTTTGCAAAGTACTGAACAGAAATGTATATGCACTATTGTAACTGTTTAGATGTATATATTTTAACAGGGGAGACTGAAACACAGGATATTAACTTGCAAAACCTAAGAAGAATAGTTGAAATTAAGTTACTTTATGGCTGGGCCATAAACAAAAGAGATGTTATCTTTCAGTTTCAGTGCAACAAGAGACATAATGTCTAGAAATAGAAGTTTTTTGTATTGTCTTTAAATGTGGAGAAATGTAAATTACTTTATGACTTCCACCATTTGCCAAAATATCTGAGGTCTGTGTATTTTCACAGGTGGATGCTAAATTCTGCCAGCTGCAGTGGGGGTTTTCATCTGGGATAGTCAGATGACAAGAAGTGATATCACATTCCAAGTATCCCAGCAGTAATATATGACATATTAATTTAAGAACTCTCTGAGCGAGAGACTGGACATTTTGTATTTTGTCTTTGACCTGACAAGAACATCCACTCACCACATCTGCCTGCTTCTTGCTCTGTAAGTTAGTTAACTAGGGTACAGTAATTTCTCTTAAATACAGTCAGGATTATAGTGAAGTATAGCTTAGATGTTTTATTTATTTATTTGAGACTGTCCTGCAATGTTGTTTCAAATATTTCCTGTAATTTTGAACTCTGATGTAACTGTGATTATATACTGAGTATTTTCTTGTTTTTTACTATTTATTATTAAATATATTTGAATCTTTCATTGTGACTGATATTTGTGAGACATATTTAAGTTCTGAGAGTACTTGCATATTTATTTGGTGATTTGGTGACACTGTGGGCCACTCCCAATAGCCTTGCTCTTGGTGAAACTACCATTTGGATTAATAGTAACATTACACAGTAAGATTGGACACCCTTTGTTAAGGGCTTTAAAGTAGCTGATAAGGACGTGGCTGCTGGCATTAAAACTACATTATAGTCTGGGCAGAAGGGGACATAGCTAGTAAACCTGTGCCAGCTTTTCCCAGGTGTGTGTGTGTTTGATTTAGGTATAAATAAAACCTCAGAGTGTATGTGTGTCAGCTACTTGGGCATTGACATGAAGCACTGGTTGGACTAAGAGGATGCTGCAGGTCTTGGCTTGACCACTCAGCTGAGATCTCAACTCTATAGCTGTGCTAGTGGGGAGTCTTACTGGGGATCTGAAGAAAGAGGGAGAAACCAGCCCCAGACTGGCTGTGGTCTCTGTGTGCTCCTAAGGGAAATTGCAGTTTACTGCGTGTGTACTTGTCATCCTTCCAAATGTACATCCCCCACTGGCACTAATGGTGAGGATTGAGGCTCCTTGATTACTGTTGCCAGTGGTGGGGCATCACACCATCTTTTTTTGCAGGGGCAAGACCATCTTATACCCCCACGCCCTGTACCCACCACATCCTGTACCACCCTCATCCCCACTAATTATATAGATCAACTATGAGATTGCACTACTGTCGTGGAAAAAGCCAATTCCCTGATTGGCATTGCACTGTGATTTCATACAAGATACTTTACATTCACTTACCTCCTACAGTGTTCTGTGGTGTGATTTTTACAGCTTAATGTTTAGCTGTTTGATGTTCTGCATAAGAGTTTAAAAAAGTCAACGACAATGGAGGAAGAATGATATGAACCCTGTACCCTTGCTCCTGTAATCCTCTGCATTAACCCCCTGTGCTAAAATAAGCTAGTACAGCAGGATATATTTTTTAACATGTACTGAGGACCTCAGGCATTATTCAAGTCATGCAACAGTTTGCGACTTATCAGAGTGAAAGATGGGGAACATTAAGAATACCCCTCAGCTTCATGGTCCAAGAAATTTAGGCAGAACCAAAAGTAATGGTGGGACAAAATCATGGATGTAGTTTAATTATAACTACTACAAACCTAGAAAGTTGCTATTATGACAGGTTGTGTACTACTATGCATTTACTGCACTATACTGAAGTGTAAAAATCTAATGCCTGACATTCATGACTGACTAAACTCATCTATGATGTACAATGTCAGCTAGAAGAAGACATTGGGTGCATTCTCACAGCGCAGGGACATGTACGGCGCATGCAGTGTGTGTGTGTGTGTGTTTATATATGTGTATTGTATGTGAGATGGTAAATGGGGGAAGGTGCCTGTGCTAACACTATGTGGATGCTGGCACTGTTAGCTACCATAGGAAGTGTTGATCTCTACTCATGGTAGTTGAATGCAATGCAAACATATGCAAATTCATTTGCAATTAGGTCTTTCCTTCTTGCAGAAAATGTCTCTTTGAATCACAATATAATGCATCCCAGAAACAAGGACTTTTTCCATAGCATTTAACATGAGTGGTGAGGTTCTTTCTGAGTCTAGAGTTTGTTTGTCTGCTGTTGGTTAGGAATCTCCTTAAAGAACTTTCTAATTGCTCTTTTACAGTTCTTTTGGTTCAAAGCCTAGGAATACTCATAGATAGTGTACTCTGAAGGCAATAAAAATACATTTTTGGTTTACTCATATGTCATGCATTTCACAACCTATGTAAAATTTACATATTTTCAAGAAGAATGTAATTACAAACATTATAGTATTTATAGTTTTAATAAAAGGCTGTGTTCATAACCAGGGGTGTTTCCTAATAACTACACCAGTAGCCATGGCATGGAAAGTGGTATCAGCAATGCCTCAGACCCATTCACTAGTATGAGAACTATCATTACTAGAAACTTATCAAATGTTATATGTTATCAAAAGTGAATAAATACATTTTTGAGAGTACTGGATTAGAGGTACAGAGGTATTATTTATAGTTATTAAAATATTCAGTCTCAAGCACTAAGAATGTTCTTGCTGCAAGGTAATTTAGAAGAAAGTTGATATCATAGGTTCATAGGTTCATAGGTTGATACTAGGCTATCTGCCCTAGGGCATTTAAAAGCCTAGCCAGAGTGTGTTTGGCTTTCGCCACCCTTCTTAGATTAGTTGACTGTGCCTCTGTATAGTAGGTCACAGAAGATAGCCCATTTAAGGTTAGTTTACCATGCCTCTGTCTAGCAGTGACACAGAAGAGATCCCAGGGGTAAATTTACGATCTCCCATCCAAACGTCAAGATTCTTCTTGAAGAGGGTCATTGAGGGGCTCTGTCTAACATGGATTGGGATTTTGTTCCAGAGTGAGGGGAGCCTCTGGGATATGAATCTGTCCCGCCAGCATGTTCTAGTTATTTCTGTGCTGATGTTTAAGTCACTGGAGCATGTAGTTCTGATGGATTTGGATTTCTTGAGGTGGAGCATGTCCATTAATTCTGGGTTGGACATGGCTTTATACATCAGGCACAGATCGCCTCTGAGTAGGCGGTAAGCAACTGAGTAGAGCTGGAGTTTCTTTAGCCTAACTGCGTAGGGCATCTGTTTGAGTCCCTTGATCCTCTTGGTGAGGTACTTTTTGGGTCTTTCTAGTTGTAGCAGGTGTCAGGTAAGGTATATCCCAAATGGGGCATTGTATTCAATTATGGGCCTGATGAGTGATGAGTAGAGGGGCACAATGACCTCTCTTGATCTAGATGTGAACCCCTTTGTGATAAGGTGGGCTATATAGAATGTCTTTCTAACCACTTTGGCAATGTGATTGTCAAAGGAGAGATTGCAATCTACTTGGGTCCCCAAATCCCAAATTACTTCTTCCATACTTAATGGATTACCACCTATGTGGTAATTTGTGGGCACTTTGTTTTTCCCAAAGGGGATGACTATGCACTTTTTGGCATTTAGCTTTAGGCCATGGCTCTGGCACCAGTTATCCATCTCTGTGAGACCTTTTTGGAGGATGCTTGTGTCAGCTGGTGAGTCGATTATGGCCCCCAGTTTGCAGTCATCTGCAAACTTTGTCAGCCATAGTACTCCTGTGTTAGCCTATACCTCAGAGAAATATATACCGAACAAGAGAGGTCCCAGGACTGAGCCTTGTGGGATGCACTTGTAACTGGTTTAGAGGCTGACATGGCACCTGCAATTCTGACCATGTGGGTTCTATCCCTAAGCCAGTTTGCAACCCATCTTGTGACATAGCGGTTGATATTTAAGCTGGTGAGCTTATTTATGATGCCCGAGTGGGGTATTGTGTCGAAGGCTTTTGCAAGGTCAAGATAGGCTGTGTGGACTACCTTCCCTTCGTCTATGGCCTTGGTGACTGTTTCAAAGAAATTGACCAGGTTCAAGAGGCAAGATCTGCCCTTAACAAAGCCAAATTGGGCAGGATCCAGTGTTTGGAGGTTCCCAATGTCTTTGTTTATGAGTTCCATGATGATATGCTCCATAGCTTTGCAGACCAGGCTAGTTAGGCTTATAGGGTGATAGTTTCTGGGGTCCGTTGTGGCACCGCCTTTATGGAGTGGGACCACTGTTGCTGTACGCCATTCTTTGGGTACATATCCTGTTGTAAGGCTGAGACTGAACAGTGATTTTAAGTGAGGGTTCAGTTCTTCTTGGAGCTCATGTAAAACACAGCCCGGGACACCATCTGGTCCCATTGATGCTGTGTTTTTTTGCTTTGGAAAGGGCAGCTCTCACCTGTGCATCTGCAATGTCAGGGAGGCTACACTCTGTTGGGATAGTCATTTGCTCATTTGGGGGGGAGGGGGGGAGAAGTTTGCACTGAACCTGTCTGCTAGGATGTTGGCAATGTCTGTGGGTTCAGTGTATTTTTTTGTCATTTTGCACTAACTCAAAGCATATCTGGGAGTTTCCACCCAGGCTTCTGACATAACTAAAGAAAGCCTTGTGATTACCTTTAGCGTCTTGTGCAATTTTTCTTTCGAAGCTAGCCTTAGATGATTTTATGAGGGATCGTAGTTTCTTGCTAGTACTGATCAGAGTTGCCTTACCTTTCAGGGATTTTGCTCTATCATGTAGTAGCTTCCTCCTTCTGTTGTACAGCTTATTTATGATGGGGGTCCACCAGACAGGTCTCCTGCCTTTGGAGGAGTGTGTCTTGGTTTTATTTGGGATAGCATGATCCATGCATTCCTGTAGGTATCCATAAAATGCGTTTGTAAAGGATTCTGCAGTTTGGGCCATATTTTCTACTGGCCATGGGGCTTTGAAGGAAGTTTGCATTTGAGAAGTTTTTGACCGTGGTTTCCTTTGCTGGGGGTGGGGACGGGATATGGATGTCCATAGTGATTAATTTATGGTCAGATCTTACCAATGAGGGGTATAGCTCTGGTATGGAACATAGAGTCCCAATGTTGGTGATGATCAGGTCCAATATGTTTTCCCCTCTTGTGGGAGTGGTGACCAGTTGTTCCATAGCATTTGAGTTTATAAATTCTAGGAACCGTTGGGCTAGGGTGTTGGGGCTTGAGTAGTGCTCCCAGTCTATGTTTGGGTAGTTAAAGTCACCCAATATAATGGTGTTTGGAGAGACCTTCATATTCTCCAATGTCTTCAGGAAAGCCGAGTGGGGTTCCTGAGTTTGGGAGGGTGGTCTGTAGCAGGCTACAAACTGGAAGGCAGTTTTGCCCACTATTAGTTGCACATGGATGGTCTCAGATGCTTCGTGCATTGCCACTAGCCTGGAGGTATGGGTATCTTTGATGAATATGGATACTCCCCCTCCTCTTGTGGTTTGGTCCGAGTTTTGGGGCCAAAAAGCATGGTATGAGGTATAGCCTGGAAGTGCTGGGGTGCTCTCAGGAGCCTTGAACCAGGTTTCTATTACTGCACAGATATTGATATTCTCCATACTGAGGAGAGCCTCGAGTGCATGCATCTTGAGGTTTAGAATTCTGGCGTTGAGCAGCATTACCCTTAGTTTCTTTTTCCTTGTGTTGTCTAAGGAGGTGGGTTTGTCTTTTGAGCCTTGCCTAAAAAAGGCACTATGGGGGTGGCAAGAGCCTTGGCCAGTATTCAAAAACCCAGGGGTGACAGGTGAAAGCCATCCCTAGCGAAGCAACGTGGCTTGTCAAGCATGTCATCCCAGGCTGACAGACACTGGATCCCCTTTGAGTGACACCAATACTTTAGCCAATTGTTGAAATTGATAATTTTGTCTTTATACTGTGGTATCATTCTTGGTGAGGGTAAGATGCTACACAAGGTCAGGGTCATACCGGCCTGGGCCACATGATCAGAGAGCTCCTCTATGTCTCTTTTCATGTAATCCAGGGAGGTACGTCTCAGGTCATTCACACCAGCATGGACAATGATGGAGTCATATTTGTACTTGCTTTGGAGTGACCTGAGTGCTTGTGTTATGTGGCGGATCCTGGCACCCAACAGGCAGCTTACAGTGACCTTCTCCTTGTTCAGCCTGGTGAGAGGGACGTCAGTGTGTCTGACAATAGAGTCACCTATTACAAGTGTATTAGGTGTGTTGTTTAGCCTTAAGGGCTGTGACTGTGTGGCACACTGACTTTGTGAACTATGTGATACGTGGGTATTGTTGTGGGGTAGCAGTTGCTTGGATGTCTGCTTTGGAGGTCTCTGTTGCTTTGGCAGATTTTTATTTAGAGCCTCCGAGTATGTTTTTGTGTGTTTATGTGTTTGGTTTGCTGTTGCGATAGGTCTATGTGAGACTGGATTTGTGGTGTGTGTGATTACCTTCTCCTCCAGACTGACCGTGCCAGTACTATGTTGAGAGAGTTCAGCCTTCAGTTTGGCTATATAGTTGCATCTCTCACATATATTTGAGTTTGTTGGGAAGAGGAGAGGGTGGTCTGTGTACATAAGGCAGTTGTAACATTGCCTCAAGATTCCCATATTCACCAGCTGGACTGGAGAGTAAACCTGAAAATGACTTTTGGACATGCCAGAATAGTATAAGGAATTACTTTTTGACTTGATCAAAAAGGACCAATAGGGAGCCAAGCACTTAAAGGGAGTATAAGAGGGTGTAGTGATTTAGTTTATTAGTGCTTACTTATTAGACACTTATCCTAGTTACTGCTGGGTTTTAGAAGGAAAATAGAGTGCTTACTTTGAGATTTGGAACAGTTCTAAGGGAAAAAGTGTAGAGCAGACTTTGTTGAGCCAGGAATAGTTTAAACCTGATTAAGCGGCGCTGCCTGATGCTGCGCTATGTGCAAAAATGCGCAAAAGAGGCTTTTAAGAGAGGGGGATCAAGGAGTTTGGAATTGACCCAAAATGGCCAAAAAAACTACAGTTTCTAGGCAGTAACCACTCCCATAGGGGCAGGACACCTGTTCAGTCTTTACCATTGCCACTGATGAACACAGAGACTTCCCTTTAGCCCAAGCAAGCAATGGCCTCCAAGAAACTTACAAACAGTTCAGAACAGCAAATCTGTAACTGAACCTTTTTTAAATTTCAGAAAGTGGGAAAAAAGCAAGATTTTTTTTTTGTTTGTTTTGTTTAAAGATAGCAGAGATACACAAGTAGCAACAAGTTAGAACAGTGCAATAAATGACCCCACACTTGAGTGCTAGGACAGAGACAGGTAAAATGCAAGTTTTAAGTAAAAAATGATTTTAAAATAAGTGCAACACAGGAAATGCAGTAAACAGGCTCTAGATGTGTTCTAAATACAGTTCCTAATACAGATATTAAGTTTAGCAAGCTGGAAAATGCCAAAACGTAGGCGGAAATGCAGAAATCTCAACAAATAATCTGAAGAAAAATACTTGAAATCTCAAAGGTGGCTCCTTTCTTCTCTCAGCGTTTTCTCCTCTTGGTGGGTGCTTCACCAACAGCCAACAAGTCTGAAAAGATGCCAAAACCATGAGGCAATCGGGTTTTAAGAGAGGGGGATCAAGGAGTTTGGAATTGACCCAAAATGGCCAATAAAACTACAGTTTCTAGGCAGTAACCACTCCCACAGGGGCAGGCAGGCTGTTCAGTGTTTACCACTGCCACTGATGAACACAGAGACTTCCCTTTAGCCCAAGCAAGCAATGGCCTCCAAGAAACTTACAAACAGTTCAGAACAGCAAATCTGTAACTGAACTTTTTTAAATTTCAGAAAGTGGGAAAAAAGCAAGATTTTTTTGTTTTCTTTGTTTTGTTTAAAGATAGCAGAGATACACAAGTAGCAACAAGTTAGAACAGTGCAATAAATGACCCCACACTTGAGTGCTAGGCCAGAGATATGTTTTTAATTTAGAAATTCATTTTTTTCCTCACTGTGAGTAAAATAGCTAAGAAGCCCAAAAAAGGTACAATGTGTCATACTTCTGCATGATACTGGAGGAGACACCTTGAAAGTATTCAGCTGTTAGTGCTCAGGAGGAGGAGAAAAACAAAAATAAATAAAATAGAAAAGTTCAGAAATGATTACAAGCCTAGAAAGAACATGCAGTTTGCTCTTTGCAAGTCCACAAGGTCCTACAGAAAATATAGATGCTTATGTCGATAAACTATAATTGCATTAAAAAAGGTCACAAGTTCAAACATCTTCTCATGCCACTGAAGAAACACACATTGTACATGTTTTAGTTTATCTGCTGTAGATTTTATCAGGCTTCATTGCAGTATATTTATCTGTTACAGTATGATTCAGAAAACAGTGGCATATTTATTTTCAGACATCAAAAGGTGTATTTTTTACAGCTCATATTATTACACCTCATGAAATTAACTATTTTCCCTTCTCTCAGAAATTATTGGTACTGGTTGGACTAGGCAGCATTTTCTGGAGTTGGTCATTATAAGTAGATGAGTTTGAGCTTCCTTGTATGGTTCCTTTAACAACCCTAAATTTAGTCACTAGTGGTACAAGTTAAAAGCTATAATTAAAATTTAAGTTTAACCGATTGCTGAAAATATTCACATTTTAAATGTATTTATTTGTGGTGAACTGGTCCTCCTCAGCTATGACTTGAACCACAAGAGCAAGTGCAAATCTGCTGTTTATACAAATATGCATAATCTGGATCGATAGTACAAGGATTGTATACTATAGTTAAAAACCTAAAGGACATTCTGTTAAAATAGATTTCACACCACATAACCAACTTGAAATTTTGAATGCCATTTGCAGGTTGTAAGGACTCATTTAAATAAATATAATTAAAATATTCACTTTTACTGTTTGCATTTTATGGACCAACTGAATGACAAAGGGCAGGGAGACAGCTGATTACTTCTGTGGGATGTTTTAGTCTGTTTTGTCATTATTTGGGGGAGGTGAAAAAAATGTTTGACCAATCATACGCTGTATTAGTCTATGCAATGAACAGTGGTTTGACTGCATGCTCCCAGTTTTGATGTGTGTGTGTGTGTGTGTGTGTGTGTGTGTGTGTGTGTGTGTGTGTGTGTGTGTGTGTGCGCGTGCGTGATATGACTAGTTATTTATTTAATAATGTAACCAGACTCAGAGTTTACCTTGCCCCGATGCTAATTAATCCCAACCATTCCACTGCTCCCATTCTCCAGCCCCACAATGCTCTGAAGTTACAATCCATTCTTCGTAAACTATACTGGCATCTGCTGTGCTTCAGTATTGTTTTTTTTTTAAATACTGCAACACTACCACCACCTCTACATTCCTAGTCTTTATCCAAAAATCACGGACAGCACCTACTGCAAATAACCATTACTCAAGCTAAATGCCATATTGACAGTCTGTTGTCTTAAACAATGGGTGCATTGAAATAACTTGGCTACTCTGTCATCAGCCCTGTTTATCTTATTTGATTGATCTTTTTTATTTAAACAATACAGAGAAATAAAAAGTTATCCTAAGTTGTTTTGTTAATAGCCTTCTACCAGATGGGCAGAATCAAATTTATTCCTATGGAACATTGTCTTGTAGCTACAGTTAGTTTTTATATAAAAAATATGTACTGAAATAAATGGTATGTGCTATGTGGTATGATTGTTATACATTTCCATAAAATGACTTTTCCTGTGGCTTCCAGTATGCCTGTGCAGGAGTGAGTTGGAGTCAAGATTTTCTCTCTGCAGGATCTTAACATGTGAGGAAACAAAATCACTAAATAAACTTATCTGAATGAATGTACAATCTAAAGATACTAAAGTACACAGGCAGGAAGCTAAAAACTGATGAAGGGAAACAAAGATCTTATAAAGAAGTGCAAAAAGTTAAGACAAGTAAACCAAGTGAGACACAGAAATAGCAGCAGCAGCAGGAAAGCTCACCAGAGATGGCCAAGATGCGGAGTTTAAAATAAACCGTAAGAAATATTTAAAATGAGTAGAATGTTAACAGAATATACAAACTCTAACAATAAAAAATGCAACAGCTAGAGGAAGCCGTCTCAAATTGTATGTCTTGGTTTCCCCTCCAAGTGTTAGACAAAAAGAAAAAGAAAAGTTTTGTGGACATTGATATGATGCAGGCTTAGCTTCAAAAGAAAACAGTGAAGATGTGAGATTGATCCCACAGAGAAAATATTGTTTTTTTTCAAACACTACCAAACAAGTGAAAGGGAAGAATAGCACAGACTTAATGCAAACTTCTTTAGCAGAATGGACAGTGTTGTTCCCAGAGGATCTACATAAAGAACAGGTGCAGTGAGTAGACAGTCTGGGCAGGTCGGGTAGGCAGAAATGGTATCTGATCATAGATAAGTCTGTCTCCTACAAGCTGAAGGAGCAGCTGCAATCTAAGTGTGGGGGACAGATAGTCTGTATGGTGGGGAGACAAGAGGGTATGCAGATAGTGACTGTCATTACAGACCAGACTGTGAGGAGACAAGAGTGTCTGCAGACAGTGACTGCTCATTACGGACCAGACTGTGGGGAGACAGTGTCTGCTCATTGCAGACCAGACTGTGAGGGGACAAGAGTGTATGCAGACAATGACTACTTATTACAGACCAGACTGAGAAGGAACACCTTCCCGCCAGCAATCCTGCTATGTCTGGTGCAAAATCTGAAATTTAAACTGCTATATCCTGCAACATGTAATGCTTTCAGGGTGCTACTAAAAGATTTTATCAAAATCAGAGACATCACCATCTATGGGGAGAGTTTTTAGTGACTCCCAGTTAAGGAGATGTAGTGCATTAATAAAAGTGTATTTATGAAAAGTGGTACCATTCAAAGCAGGCTGCAAGGATGTGCGTTGAGGCTACTGCTTTATTACATTATGGTGTAAATTAGTAACTGATCATATAGGTTGTCTGCCAGAGTTCCATAGGATGCTATTTTATTTGCAGAGGATGTTAGTATCTAATCAAGGATTTATTATCTAAATGTACCTTTGAAATATCTGTTTGGAATGGTTATAGGTAGGATGACAGCCATCTCTCCTTCGACCACCACATTGCCACTGTGGCCAGAAAGTCCTTCTATTATTCTCATTACCAAGGGTTTTGCATCCAGGAAGAAAGAGGTCATCGTCTCTCTCTACTCTTCCCTCATTAGACCAATCATCAAGTATAATACCCCATTTAGCATGTACCTCACTAGACACCTGCAACAGCTGGAGAGGCCACATAATTACCTTACAAAGAGAATCCTAGGCATTAAACACATGTCCTACATGGACAGACTCAAAAGACTCCAGCTATTCTCTGTCTCATATCACCTATTTAGAGGTGATCTCTGAGTGACTTACAAAGCCATGTTTGACCCAGCTCTGTTAGAAATGCTGCATCTAAAGAAATCACAATCCCCATGCACCACACCCTCCAGAGACCTCAACCTCATTACCACAATCAACAGAACATGCTGGAGTGACAGGTTCCTCATGCAGAGACTGCCCATGCTCTGGAATAGACTTCCCATACATGTCAAGCAGAGCACCTCGCTGTCCCTATTCAAGACAAATCTTGAAGAGTGGATGGGTATTAGAAATTTCATCCTGGGGATCAGTCCAGTAGCTCGACTTGACAGAGACACTGGGAACTAACGTTGGGTGGCACCATGCCAGTGCACTTCTATTGGCTAGGCTTGTAAAAGGTTCCAAGGCCATTAGCCTACTACACACCTATGAACTTATGGAATTTTGCAGATGTATATTATTGGTTTACCAAACTTTATTAACATCCCCCAATATTATGATTTAATGAGGGATTTTGAGGAGGCCTAACAGAGAATATCTTGCAATGTTTTGGCATTGTTACCTAGGGGTATTTTATATATATATATATATATATATATATATATATATATATATATATATATATATATATATATATATATGAATGAACTTGATCATACAGTTTGTTTTGTGGGTTGATTTTTTTGAACTGCCAGTTAATCACAGGATGCAGGCTGCTTTGTGTACAGGATCGCTCTACAGAGGGAAATGGAAATTTACCTACTGTTTTGCCATTTTTGAGTTGGAATATATAATTAATACTGGATGTGGGGAGAGCACAGGGGTTTGTCTCCCTGCAATAAATGATTATTTTCTTCTTTGTTTTTTTTTGTTTTGCATCTGCTGAGGTTCATGCTCTGTGCATGCAAACTTGCATGTTGCATAATTTAGTTTTGACAATTTGTGGTTGATGTAGTGTATGCTGATGTAGTTGGTAGGCAATGTAAGCATGCAAAACTGTAATATTTATAAATATAAATATAAATATATATATATTTATATATATATATATATATATATATATATATATATATATATATATATGGCTCCCTACTGAAATGTCGGTACTCAAAATGCTGAGTGCAGTGACTACAGACACACAAAAAAAAAAAAACACACTGAAACCCAGGAAAGGAGTGAATCTCAAAAACTGATCTTCTCTTTTAAACATCTTTTTTGATGGGGGTCAAGCCTCTCTGCACCACCCACTTCCCCAAACTTGTGTACGTACATGTATATACACACACACATATATATATATATATATATATATATATATATATATATGTATATAGATATATATATATATATATATATATATATATATATATATATATATGTATATAGATATATATATATATAGATATATATATATATATATATATATATATATATATATGAAAATTCTGAGATTTACCAACCTTCATAGAAAAGGGAATATCTCTGGAAATGGCCATCTCAGACTTAGTATATGCAAGTTCATTTTATGACCATTCAATCTCCATCATTCGGGACTCATTCTAGTGGGTCCTTACATTTCAAATGGTTACCTATACATACATATATATATATATATATATATATATATATGTGTGTGTGTATATATATATATATATGTGTGTGTGTATATATATATATATATATATATATATATATATATATAGTTATGGATGGCATTCACTCAAAATTGCGAACGGGAGCCTTAGGTTTAAAAAAATAAAAAGTTAACTTAACTTATTGCATGGGGCCAGGTCCCCCTGTACCCTAACAGTTTAAATGTGAATGTTCCATGACCACACTATAGTGGAGGAATGGAAAATCTTCTGTTTTTTTCCTTCACTATAGTGTAGGTATATTTAAGTAAAACATTTGAAAGGTGTTAATTTTTTTTTGTCCCTTTCATATGCTCGAGTTTCACTAAATTTGAGATTCTGGTTTCATCATATGAAGAGGAACCATATATATATATATAAATATAAATATACACATATAGTGGAGGTACAGTTATTCTAATCAGTATTTCAAATCAAATGCCAATACATGGCATGTACATACTGATTCAAATGTTCTTGTAAAACTCAGACGTGAAAATGTGCTTATTAAAAGAAGCACAAATGTGTTAAGTGTTTAACAAAATAAAGGACAGGCCTCATCAGGTCTATTTCAGTATGTGCTTTCTTAGAAAGCTGAAATTGTTGACAAGTGACCAGTACAACACTGCTAAGGAAGTCTTGTTTCAAAATAAAGAAAGTATTACTTGAGTTTTGAATGTTATGAACAGAGAACTGTTTTAGGGACTAATAGAACAACACAGTATTCTGGCAGAGTGCAGACAAAGATTTATGTAATACGTATTTGGCATTAATTTAGAAAGTTTTATGTATGTTTTCATGAGATTCTTCCTTTAAACAAGTTATAATACATTGTATAAGTTCTGTGTAATTTATTGTATGATTCCTAATACTTATATACAAAAAATGCTGCAGTGTTTATTCCGGATTGGTCAAGACAGTTTTACATGATTCAGATGTTTGATGTTGATCATATTGGAAATATATAAAAAGTCTGGAATATGATTAGACACATGCATTTTATTAATAAATTAATTATTATTTTCTGCTGAATTGCTGTGTGAAGTCATATATTTTCAAACCCTAGAAAACCTCTGGGAAGGGTAACATTTGTAATAAAACAGAGCAGTTGGAAAGCAGATGGATTGCGGATTTACAAACCATTAATGAACTGGGGCTCAATGGTGTCTTTCCTTTGAAACCTATCTTGATAAGTCATAAATTAATAAAGTGACTATGATTTCATTTTATTTCTATTCTCTTCTGATGTCTATGGGTATATTGCCTGTGTTTGTTTATGTAGAATTTACTTGGTCAATATCCACTTTAGTAATAATGTCAAGAAAGCAAATGATTGCATTGAACTCCTAGTTCAAACATACAAATCCAACTACTCAGCTCGAGACTCTCTGTTTGCCAACTCTGTTGGAAAAACATGGAACAGACTCCCAGCTGACTTGACCCTAGAACCCTCACTAACTCAATTCAAAAACAAACTCAAGAAATACGTCAGAACTCATTGGTTATGTCCTTGCACTAACCCCAACTTGTGACCTCTCTATTACTTAGGTGCCTTACCTTCAACTACTTCTAACTTTTTCTACCACACCATTTCAGGAAGAGTCAATTGTATAACTGCTGCTCCATGTGTCTTCAACCTGAATGTAATGTTATGTATATATAACTTTGAAAATAATATGTTTTGTAAAGTGTTTTATAATAAGTTAGTACTATATGTGCTAAATGCTGGTATTGCTTATGGCTGTAATCTGCTTGAAACTAGCATTTACTAAATGTTCAATGTGTATTATTATCATGGAGGTTTTCTCCCTGACCCTTCGCTGAAAATGGACATATATCCAGTTGGACTATTCCGGTCTACAAATGTAAAATAAATAAATAATATTAGGAGCTATAGATTTACAATGCTGTCTTCAGTGAAACAAAGGAATGAAATTTACATATTAATATTCGATGTCAGATACTGGCATATTTTGAACTAGATCTAAATATTGTCAGACCTCGTCAAAGTGTTTGTATCAAAATTACTATATACGATATTAAGACAAGATACAAATACATCATATATTTTTTCATTGTTATTATGTACTTGCAATTTATTCTTGATTGATATTTCTGTAGTGTAGCTTTGATAGGCTTAGTTTGTGTGTTTAAGTGGCAGGTTTTTGATCAGGTTCCACATATTCTCATTGGCTGCAAATTCGCCATATGTATACGGATTGGGTCCAACATCTGCTGAGATAATGAATATCTCTTTAGAATGGTTCACAATTTGCAGTTGGTTGTTGTCACTAATTGCTGTTTTTATCTTAGCTATTCAGTGCATTATATATAGGAATAAATAGAACGTTTGGTATAAATTCAGTATTTTGGACACACAAAGAATCGTATATGTTTTTAGGGATTTTGTCAATGTAAACTGATGAATAACTGAAGTGTGTTTATATATGCCTAATTCCTATATACCAAAGATCTATAGCAGCAGTTAGTAAAGACTGTAAATAGTGATGATCTGGTTTATAAAAATAATATTTGATGGATTATATAACAGCAGGATATGTTAACATTTTTAACATAGTGTTTAGATGTAAAAAGGATATCGATATGGACACCATTTACAATAATTGCTAATATTTTCTTTAAGCAATTTGGATTGGTCCTGTTACAATACTTCTGATTGGATAGACTGATGGAGTAGAACGTATTAGATTAGTTTTTTTCTGAATTATTATTATGTACTTTGTGATTTATTTCCGACTGATATTTTTGTAGTGTAGCTATGATATTGTAGTGTAGCTATGATAGGCTTAGTTTATATGTTCAAGTGATAGGTATCCGATCAGGTTCCAAATATTCTCATTGGCTGCAATATCACCTTATGTATATAGATTGTATCAAGCATTTGCTGAAATAACGAATGTCACCTTAGAATGGTTCACAATTTATAGTTTAGTATTTTCACTAATAATTGCTGTTTTTCTTAGTCACTCAATGCCTTATATCTAGGAATAAATAGAACTTTTAGTATAAATTCAGTAGTTTTGATACACAAAGAATCATATATGTTTTTAGGGATTTTGTCTTTGTAAACTGACGAATAAGTGAAGCATTCTTGATATGCGCCCACTTTTTATATACCAAAGATCTATAGCAGCAATTAGTAAAGACTGTAAATAGTGACAATCTGACTTATAAAAAAATAATATTTGATGGATTTTGTAACAACAGGATATGTTAATATTTTTAATATAGTGTTTAGATATAAAACGGGTATCGATATGGGCATTATTTATAATCCCATTTTGATTGGCTAATATTTTCTTTAAGCAGTTCGGATTGGTCCAGGTTGTAATACCTCTGATTGGATAGACTGATGGTTGTAATACCTCTGATTGGATAGAGTGATGAAGTAATACATATTAGATTATGTTTTTTTCTGAATGTTAGATGATTTTTTGTTTGTCCTTTGTGGTTTGAAAATAGTTTATTTATTGGTGCAGACAGAGCCATATAACAGAGTAGAAAGTATATTTTTATCAGAAATTTAATTGCAGTTATGGATGAGTTAGCATGTGTTTAAATTTTATGATTTTTTTTATGTTGTGCTTATCTCCTTAATCAGATGTGCAAGTGAGATATTATTGATCTGTTGATTATTTTTATATGCTTTAAAAGTGGCGCTTTAGCTTGCAAGTAATAATTGACAGCAAACACATTCCACATTTCCACCATAATACTAAGGTGTAATACATATGGAAGTGAATGGAATCATGGGCATGCTTTAGAGATTCTTCATGGATTGGTTAACATTTCCTTGTTGCAGTTCCAATTGGTTATGGTTATAACTTTTGATTGGACTAATTCATGAAGAAGGACAAATTAGATTAGGTTTTTATCTGAATTTCTATTGGTCTTAATGTCATCCTGCAATTATTGGTTGGGCTAGGTCTTCTTGCTTTTTTTGGTTTATAAGTGCTACATTTTAGGATTCCGACTGAGTCTGACCTTTGAATTTGAGGTCTTTTGGCCATCAAAAAATGATATTACATGTTGATTAGTTGTTTAGATCTACCATTATGCCTTTATTCATATATTTAGTTTTTGTATATTTCGTTTTTGAATGATCATTATCCGACGGTAAAGGCTTATGTTTTAAACTTTACATATTTGGAATGATGTTTTCAAAACTTTATGATCTTATAGTTTTTAGCTGTTCTTATTTATTTAATGCCCACTAATGTAATGACTTAAAATATTAATTAGGGAATGCTTTTGTTTGGGCATAATGTTGAGCACAAATCAGAAGACTATGTTTTTATTCATTTTATGTTTGGCTTATTCTGTATGTACTGCAGTTGATTGGTTGTGCATCTGAATTTAAATGACGTTTGGATGTTTTATAATATGATCTGATTAAGGCTTAGGCTGAAAGCGCTTATCATTTATATGTTGTTTCCATATTTTTTTATTTTTGGAATAAAGAAGTCTTAAATTTTACTCTGCAATTATTACTTTGCTACTGGGCCATTTGTGATACCTCCTCTTTGTGGTGGAATAGCCTTGGTGTTTTTGCTGCTATATTTTCAAACCATAACAGTTTGGTGCTGTGTGCTCTGTTTGTGAGCCCTGTGTGTGCTGCAACATCAGAAGTTCACTTTGGACCCAAAATATTGACAGGTTTTCTATCAAGATTGTCTGTTGTACATTCTGCACTAAGCTTTTCAGCAAGTAATAATAAGGTCAACTTTACTGGCACTTCTTTAGTTAAATTCACACAAGATAAATTGCATGTAAGTTTTTTGACTGCATGATGTTGAAGCTAACAAATGCTCTTTTCCGCAACAGCTCCAGATTGCATGTAAGTATTAGGTAATGGTGTAAATGGAAGTAGTCGTAGTGTTTAGCCTGCTGGAAAAGTCTCAGGGTAGTGGCTGTGTGATTAAGTCCCAGGTAGTAGTGGTGAATCTGTTTAGTCATAGTGTTCAGCCTACTGCAAAACTGCTAGGGCAGTGGCTGCTAAAATGTGCCAGTTAGAGGTGTTGAGTGTGGTGTGTATGACTTAGGTATGACTGTATATAGTAGTAGTGTTAGGCCTGCTGGAAAAGCATCAGGTAGAGTTGTCGAGTGTAGTGTGTATGTCAACCAAATCATGATGTGCAAGTGATACACAGTCATAGTATTCGGCCTGCTGGAAAAGAGTCAGGGCAGCGGCCTGCTGATAAAGCTCGAGGTAGAAGTGCAAAGTGGGCATGTAATCATAGTTGTAATATCTATACTTTTGTTTTTTAGGAATATTTGGCCTGCTGGGATAATGCCAGGAATATTGAATTTGGCTGCTGGTTCAGGGTCAAGACCGAGGTATTGTTTCTGGTCTGCTGGAAACGTGCCAGGATTTCAGTTTAGTATTAGAGTAGTATCTTAGTAGTTTTATAATGGGGCAAATAATGCTGCAGTAAAAGAATCAGAAAAGGAGAACTTTAGCAAATATGTGTGGGACAAAAGGGCAGAGAAACTTGTAGATATTTACATGAATGGGTAGAGCTGACAACTAAAGACAATATTTTAAAATTTCCAGAAAGGGGACTTTTGGTAAAAAATTAGAAAATCTGAAAAATAGACTGAAGCAACTTGGTAATATGGTACCGGCTTCTTGTTGCCAAATGTTAATGTGACTTAGTGGAAAAACAAAACCCACACATTCTTCATATAAATTAAGTCAAAAACTTAAAAATTCACACAATAAGATGGAACAAGTGAAAAATAACATAACTTCAAAAGTAAAGGACATTATAACTCAGTTTCCAATAATAATTGTTGGAGAGGAGTATTGGGCAACTGCTTAGGCTCAGAAAATAGACAGAGATCAGACATCTAATTTTGATGATTCAAATATACAAATGCACCCATTATGAAAAGTCCCAAATCCAGCAGCAGCTAGAGATAGTGACACAGAACCAAGTATAAGAGTAATGAAATCATGGACAACAGCAGATGTTCAGACGATGGTAGATTCACTCCCTCCTATAGGAACACACTCAGCAAAATATGGTAAAATATTACAAGGGCAGATACGCTTTCAAAACCCTACAACTGAAGATCTCTGAGCTAAATTAAAAGCATCAACACCATTTGATATATTTCGAAAAATACCAGGTGAATCTAAAATGGGAGATGTTATTCCAAAACATGCAGATGCTAGATTTACAGCTACTAGAGGCAATCCTTTGAAAGCTATTACTATGGCATGCCACCTACCCCTAACTGGGCCAGAATAAAAACAATAATACAAAAGAAAAGTGAAATGGTAGATGGATATTTATGAAGAATAACAGATGCATTTGCAGCATTTTCAAGATACTCTGAACCAGTGGAGGGAGTGGCACTTAGTGGGTTTTCAGCAGCATTTGTAGAAGGGTTATTACCGCAGATCAAAGACCAACTTAAAATTGTTAATCAGGCACAATATATGTCAAACAATCTCATTAGGGAAGAAAAGGGGCAGCATAAGAAATTAATTGATGTGCAGGTACAGCAATTTAACACTGATTGTAAAGGGTATAGAAGGGGAAATAATGCTGGGATATTCAGAATCCCATCCATGCAGTCACCCCCAATATCATATCAGTCTCAGCAAAATCAACTCCAAGATCTATCATAGCAACAAGGTAATACAAAACCAAATGTTTGTTTTAATTGCAGCCAGCAAGAGCACTGGTGAAATACATGTCCTTTTCCAGGACAGCAAATAAATTCACCACAAAATCCTGCAAACATCCATGAACCAAAATGATAAAAATCCTCCTCTATGAAATACAACTTGGAAATCACCAGAATGGCAAAATACATATTAGGATAGACCTAGGAGGCAGCTACAATTGTTTCCTTTGGTACCAGTAAGTCAAGATGGTCCTTATGTAAATATTAAGGCAAATAATAGTTTCATACCATTTCTTATTGATACAGGAACAACTAGGTTAATGATTGTTTCAAATGATGAACAAAATATTACTTAAAAAAAAAGTAATTTGTAGTGTTGGAGTGTCAGGTGTAACTATAGATTATGCAGAACCTGAACCAGGCTCTGTCCAAATTAGTCCATTAACAGAGAAACATGATTTTATTGTATGTAATTATGCCCCTTTAAATGTTTTAAGTAGAGACGTTTTATGTAAACTTTGATGTACTGTTTATTGTACACCAGATGGTGTATTTCAAACTGCCCAGGTAATACTGTCAAATAACATTTTAATGAAATTAACCCAAGTGAAAATAATATTTTTCTTTCTTTACAGACAATAAAACAGTAGAAAAATTAAGACTCTGAAGAATTGCAAACTATCCCTGCAAAGCATTGGGTCACCCACAATAATAATGTAGGACTGATGCACGACTTAGAGCCTGTCTGAATCACATTAAAACCTATTGAGTGTCTACTTATGGTAGTTTAGTGTCCATTGTCACTAGAAACAGAAGAGGGAATAAAACCTGTAATTTCTGCATTTTTACAAAAAAAGGCATGTCTGCAAATATGCAGTCCCTGTAATACACCTGTTTTACCAGTCAAGAAACCAGAAAATAATATGCATAGATGTGTTCAAGATTACCAAACTATAAATGTAACAGTACTACCAATATTTCCAGTTGTACCTAATCCTGTTACAATATTAAGCTCAGTTTTTATAGCTGCTTCCATTTTTTCTGCATTAGATATTTCATCCATTTTCTTTTCTATACCAATACACCGAGACTGTCAAGTATCTTTTTGCATTCATATATAGAGGTCAGCTGTATAATTGCACTAGATTATCATAAGATTACATAGAATCTCTGACATTATTTTCGAGATAAATGAAACAACAACTAAATAAAATTGAACTTCCTTGCAATTTTGTATTAATTTAGTACTCAGATGATTTATTAATTGCCTCAATAATCTATAAATGATTGCAAACAAGATGCTATTTTTCTTCTGACTGAGATAGCTGATTTAGATTTCCAAGTGAATAAAGCTAAACTACAGTTATGGAGACCGTAGGTTCGATACCTGGGGCACCGAATGTCACATGGAGCTAGACAGATATTGCCCTGTCATATTACTAGCATTCAAGCTGCACCATGCCCAGCTACTCGGAAACAATTACATGCTTTTCTGGGATTAACTGGATGCTACTGACAGTGAATAGCAAATTATGTGGAGTTGGTAAGACCTTTGTTAGAGTTGTTAAAAAGGGATGTATCTGAGCCTATACTTTGGTTAGAAAAACATAAAATGCATTTATTCTATTAGAGATGCTGTTATCTAATCCTCCAGCATTATTTACCAGATTATTCTAAACACATTTTTTTTTATTTTATGGTGAAAGAAATAAAGAAGCTTTAGAACTTTTAGCACAATGTAGAGCAGACAGATATAGACCCATTGCATATTACGGTACAAACTTAGACCCAGCACCTCTAGCCCTCTCCCACTACCTAAGGGTGTAGGCCACAATTGCATATATTTTAAGTATGGCAGCTCCACTGTCTCATGGGCATGAGACCTATGTAGCAGTTCCATGTGTAGTGGAAGCCTTATTACTAAGACCAAAAACACAGTATTTACCATCATCCAGACTGACAAAATATGAGTTGTTGTTATTAAATGACCCATCATTTAAAGTTGTGAGGTGCCGAACACTGATCCCTGCTTCTTTAATTCCTACAGCGAGAGATAGAGAACCACACAACTCTGTTTTTGTTATTAATTCTGCTCTTTCTCCTATAATAGACTTGAAAGACAGTCCCTTGAAAACCCAGAACATATCTTATTTGTAAGTGGCTCTTGTATATGAATAGAAAATGGTGAGACATTTTTTGTTTGCACCCAACATAAAGTTTTATAACTGGACAACTGAATGGAGGAGTTTCAGTCCAGATAGCAGATAGGGGATCCAGTGTCTGTCTGCCTGGGATGACATGCTGGACAAGCCACGCCAGCCGGACGGGGGGACGGGCTGCACCTCACACCCCTGATTTCCGGATATTGGCAAAGGCTCTTCCCCATCCCATTTTTTAGGCAAGGCTCAAGGCCCAAAATCTAAACCTACCCACCCCAAAAACAAAAAAAGGAAAACTAAGGGTAATGCTGCTCAATGCCAGCCAGAAGTCTAAATCTCAAAATGCACGGAAAGGTCCCCTCAATATGGAGATGTGTCGTTGTCTGGTGTGTGACAGAAACTGAGGTTCAAGGCTCCAGAGAGCACCCCAGCACTATCATTTAATACCTCATCAATCCGCGCCCAAAAAACAATAAGAAAGGAGTAAGAAAGGAGGGGGGGTATCCATACACCTCAAGAAGACCCAGAACACGTTTCATCGATCAGACACGGAGACCATCCAGGTGGCAAGACTGCTAGGCATTGTGTTACTGTAGCATGTTACAGGCCACTCAGGAACCGCGGACATACCTTCCTGAAACACTAGAGGGATACAATGTATCAAATGTATCACTCATACTAGGTGAACTAATTACCACACTAATATAATATAGATAGTAACTTACCCAACTCACTAAGCCCAAAAACAAAAAAAACCATCTCCTCAAACCATATGCCATGGAACAACTAGTCACCATCCCCACAAGAGATATAACATACATTGATTCATCATCACTGACATCATCATCAACATGGGAGCACAATGAAGTACACACCTGAAGACACCCCCCTACAAAAAAATCAGATCACAACTAATCTCCCCCCCCCACCTGAAATAAAAAAGACCACAGTAAAACTTCACGAAAAAAACTTCTAAAGTACTTCACACTTCTAAAGACTCGTTGGTCTCCCTTTAGTCCCCAAAGAGTCGGAAAACAGCTGAATCAAGCACAAATGCCTTCTACAAATGCCTGCAGGACAGCATGGACTGGCAAATGTGAGCAAAAGCAAAAGCAAAAAAAAGACAAGCCAAAGCAAAAAACTCTGCAGGCCCCCACCCCAAAACAAACTCTAAAAAAAAAGGAGAAAGACAAAGAAAGAGCTAAAAGAAAGAAACAAAGCAAAGGTCTGAAGAAAAAAGAGACTAAAAGAAGATCACTCTAAAAAGTAAAAAAAAATCTTTTGAGAGAAAAAAAAAATAAAAAAAAAAATTTTGAGAGAAAATAGCTAAAAGATAGTTAAAGAAGAAAATAGGGAGGAAACTCCCAGATATGCTCAGAACTAGTCAAAAGTCAGAAATGATTTACTGATCCTTGAAAACTCCAAGGCTGGACACATACTACTGATACTCTCCAAAAAGCCAGAGATAGATATCTAGAACCAAAAAACCCCCCCCCAAAAGCCAACGCAACATACCAAACGCATTCCAGCAGTTAAAACACAGCATCCATGCAGCCGAAACCTCTCCCCCTAAAGTGTGCTCCACCAACTCAATGAGGAATTAAACCCACAACTAGGACAGCTATTTAATCAAAGTCTTACTCTGTTATATCCAGGAGTGAGTGGCGACTGCAACTGTGGTCCCACTTTCACAAAGGCGGTGTTTCAACCGACCCTGGTGTTCCCACTTTCACAAAGGGCTAAGCTCTTATGCCCAAATTTCCCACAGAGGATCATAAACCCCATTGATAAATAAGACATAGGGAATTTTGGAGAAGATCCATCAACCCCAGTTTGGCACAAAGATACAGAGTTTGCTTTTAAAACTTATCCAAATTTTTTCAAGTCACCAAAGCCATTGATGAGGCAACTTAGAAGCACAGCCTACCTGATGGAAGCGCCAAAGGCATTGCATCAGGAAATCTAGAAATTACAGCCTACCTGGCCATTAGCTTTTGCCATATACCACACTCAGTATCATGGAAAAGGGCTGCAACATAACAACCCAGGCCTCAACAGGGCTGGATGGGTTGCTGGCTGGTCGAGTGAAAGCCACCACGTCAGAGTTGTGGGTCCCACAGCATTGTCAGACAGGGGTCTTGGTCACAAGCCACAACCAACAGGTTTATTCCTGTTAAAGTTTCTTCTGTTTGGCATGACTGGAACCGAAGTACAAAAATACACAGGACTGACAGGGAAGCTGACAAGAAGGGCACACAGAAACTCAACTATGAGCCATGATAGGTAACACATTCAAAACAGAATGCCAATATGCATTGGGCACAAGCACGGATAACTGTGCCAGATAGCCATAATACCGTTAAAATCCAAAAAATGCAGAGTCATAAGAAAGGAAGGGGACCACTTACCCCTCATGAGGAAGTCATTCACTTGGCACACCACAGAAGAAGTATAGTGACTGACCCACCCAGGGAAGCTTCTGGAAGTGAAGGGAATCTCATCTACTGTAAGGAAAGTCCCATTACTTTTCCCTCATCATCATCATGACATGGTCATGAAGGGACTCTCAATTCACCATCGGACCACCCGACACTTACAGCTTACCCAAAGACCAAAAAACCACAAAAATTCCCTGCAAAAGGGTCTCAAAATCTGTCCTATGCTGCCCTGCCCAAAAAAACCCCACCTCTCACAGTCGCCACCTCAAACCTCAAGGGTGAGTCCTTCCCTGCTTGGACATACAAGGCCAGGTCAAACCCAGATTTGCACCGGAAGGCTCAAAAAAATCTAGATCCACCTCAAGCCACAAGGGCGGAGATTGAAAAAACAACTCACCCCATATTAGAATCACATCTAGAGGATAGATTCATCACCCAAAGACTCCTATGCTGTGGAACAAAATCCCGGTATATGGAGGCAGAGCACTGGCCTTTCCAAAGAAGTTCAAACTTTTGGTGGACCATTGGAATGGACAATGCAAGGCAGAGCATTACACCTGGATGAATTAATAGCATTAACTGAAGCATGTATATTAGCTAAGGCTAAATCAGTAACTATTTATACTGATTCTAATTAAGCACAAAGTATCATACATGATTTTGGTACCCTGTGGAGAGACAGGTTATTTAACTTCATCGGGAACAAAAATTAAAAATGCACAATTTATAAATAATCTTTTGAAAGCATTGTTATTACCAAAGGAGATATCTGTAGTAAAATGTGCCTCACATAGAACTGATAGCTCAAGTGTTACTGAAGGTAATGCTCTTGCAGACAAAGTGACAAAATCCACTATATTGTTATATGCTACCCAGGATGTATTTCTACAACAACTGAATAATGCTGATCTATCTTTACAAGAACGTTTGTCATTGCAGAACCAAGCTGAAAATTCTGAGAGAAGAAAGTGGATAAATGATGACTGCACTCATTCTCCTAATTCATTGTGGTGCCATCCAGATGGTTGACTGGTAGCACCTTTAAATTTTCTAAGTTCTTTAATTAAATCATATCATCTTCCTTAGCATTTAGGTAAGAATGCCTTGATAAAATAAATATCAAATGACTGGCATGTATCTCATCTCTCCAAAGCTGTCCAGCATTATGTAAATACTTGTGTAGTCTGTTTTAGAATATAATATTGCCAAATCAACTGTTTCTCCTATAAAATCAATAGAAAGAATGCAGAGTCCATTTTGTGTCCTCCAGTGGGACTTTATTGAACTTCCGCAAGTATTAAAATTTCATTATGTACTGGTAATTGATGACATTTTTTCTGGTCCGGTCGAATCTTATCCTTGTATGAAAAATTATGCCAGCACAGTAGCCAAGAAATTGTTAAAAGAATTACTGCCTAGATTTCATGTTCCATGTTGTATACAATCTGATCATGGAACTCGTTTCACTAGTCAAGTGATACAACGACTTTTATGTATTACAAATTAAAATATGCTTCCATTGTCCTTATAGACCATAAGCTTAAGGAATAGTAGAAAGAGCTAATCAGGCTATAAAAACAAGATTAGTCATGACCTGCAAAGAGATGGGATTAAGTGGTCTGATGCTTGCCATTTGTCGTCTTCAGTATTAAAAGCACAGTCAGTACATCTAGAAAACTATGCCCATCTGAAATACTTATGGATAGACCGATAAGAATGCCAACAATACCCCGCTCCAAGAATTAAGAATTACAAGATATTGATGAGGATATATTATCTTACTGTAAGTATTTATGCTCCTCTTTGCAGAAAAGTTATAGGCTTGTTAAAGAAGCAAACAAGCCAGAGGAACTGTTGAGCAAACATCCCCTGTGCCCAGGAGACCAAGTGTATATCAAATCCCATAACAGGAAGCATGCCCTGCAGCCCAGGTGGAAGGGACCATACAGTGTTCTCTTGTCCACTGGTACCACTATTAGATGTTAAACACTGCCTGCCTGGATCTATGTGTCACAGGCAAGATGGATATAATCCTGGAATGAGTTTGAGAACAAAATCAGTGACATCAGACTATGTGAGCCATGCAACCAGTCGCTAATTCAACTAGATGACAGACTAGAAACTTTTTGCCATCCAGAAGTGGCAACCTTATGGGAAACCAGAAAAAAAAACACATCACATCCAGTTGCCATGTGATGGGACACGGGAACCAGATATAATGGAATTTTCTTCAATAAAACTGGAAGAACCGACAAGAGGATCCACCGTCTCTACATCGTCCAAATCCATTTTTGCATATTTTAGTCATACCACAGGCTAGCAAAAGGGATTCCATGTGTTTACCTGATGCAGATTTGTACATTGCCTTATCAAACCAGAGTTATTTTTCTGAATTATCTACAACTCAAAGTTTTGGATGATGATTTGGACAACAACTTTTTGAAAATCAACAGCAATAACATGATAGGCCTTTCATCCAATACACAACTCAAAAAGTTTTATATGATACAAATGTTTGATGTAGATCATCTTGGAAATGTATAAAAAGTCTGAAAAAATGATTAACCTGTGAGATGCCTAGTCTCCCCACATTGTGTTATTAATAAATTAATTACTGTTATTCTTTGTTGAATTGTTGTGTGAAGTCTGATATTTTCAAACCTTAAACAGATATATACATGTATGGTTTCACTTCATTATATCGAAGTGCTGAAATCTCAGATTTCAGCATTTCGAAACTATGAAGTCGAACTATTCACAATCCTGAAACCCACTATCACAAATATACATACACCACATAACACACACACCATTCCACCCACATCACACATACCAGAAAACCATACCACCACCACCCCCCTACTTATATATACCAACTCCGAGATTGCACATAATGAAAAAAAAAACTCACACCACTGCATTCTACACTGGCTCACACACAAATACACATCACACATACACAAACACCAACAAATCCAACACTCACACTCATACTTACATCTCCCTACCCTTACCCACACATACAACATACAAAAACACACACAAACACTCACTCACCTTCAATTTCAGACACCATACCAGGCAGACACTTCACGTAACATACCAGAAATGCATAAGCGCAGATTCGAGATATTCAAATTCGCTCTTATGCATATTCAGAATTCTGCATTTATAGCTTTATGGTCTCGCAATGCTGAAATTCGAGATTTCAGCATTTCGAGATTACGAAGTGAAACCACATGCACACACACACACGCACACACACACACACACACACACACACACACACACACACACACACACACACACACATATATATATATATATATATATATATATATATATATATGGGTCTACCTCAACCCATCAAAATTACATTTCTATGAAATGTAATTGGGCAACCCCTATTTTGTGAAAGTCCGTTTTTTCGAAAATGCACTTTTACGAAAAAGCAACTAAGTGAACAGCAACAGAGGTTGTTGCTTAGATCATGGCAAAGTGGGGATAAGGTAATATTCCCTTTTCCTCACTGTAGTGCAGTCTCGGAGTGAGAATATATAAGTAGCGTGGGTGTGGGGGCTGTGGGGGGGTTGCCTCCCTACATAAATGTGGTTAGTGTTGTGTTGTTTTTTTTTTTTTTGTTTTTCGCAAAAGTGCATTTTCAAAAAGGGGTCTCAAGACTACATTTCGTAGAAACATAATTTCGCTCATTGAAAGGAGACCAATATATATATATATATATATATATATATATATATATATATATATATGTGTGTGTGTGTGTGTGTGTGTGTGTGTGTGTGTGTGTGTGTGTGTGTGTGTGTGTGTGTATATATATATATATATATATATATATATATATATATATATACATATACATACATAGATACACAGCCATTATTGTGATTTTCTTGTGTGTTTAGTTCTAGAATGGTTAGTAGGATTTTGAGTTAAAGAGGTGTGATGAATGATATGGGCTAGTGTCAGAATAGCTAGCTGGAGTTTTTTAAAAGAATGATATCCTTAGAATATCAAACTGATCTGTACAAGATGATTGAGTTACAAATGTATTGAAACAGTATGGCATTTGAATACCAAACTGATTTGTACAGATGCTTATGTTACAAATGTATTAGAACTGTAGAACATTTGAATACCAAACTGACTTGCACAGATGCTTATGTTAACAAATGCATTATAACTGTATGGCATTTGAATATCAAAATGTATTCATAAAGTTGCTAGTTTTGAAAAATGTATCAACAGTGGGTCCTGCTGGACAAAGAAGGAAATACATGTGAGACTGTTTGTATATATGCTAGCAAAGGACCCTGAGAGAGCAGAAGTTAACCAGCTAGCTTACTTGAAAAATAAGGGAAATGTAAATGAGCTGTTAAACCATTAAATGACATCCCACAGTGATGAAAAGAAATGAAGACAGTATGTCTGGAAGAAGCCATTGTTCATTAGCTCAGTAAAAAGAGGGGAAGCCCCAGGCACTGCCATAAATATTTTGATGTGTATTGAAGCAATCTATGTTAAATTCATGTCTCAAGCTTCAAAGGGGAATAGTGTGAGAACCTAGAGTCAGGTGACCAGATGAGGTCATTCTGCCAGGCCTGGAAATAATATTTTTAGATATTACAGGGAGTTAGTAGTCTCTGAGCATTGAGTATTCTGTCTTTGACATGACAACAAGAAGGACCATTCACCACATCATCTGCCTTGCTCTATTAAGTAAGTTGGAAATAGTAATTATCTTAGATTCAGTCAGGAAAATATAGTAAAGTTTAGTTTAGATATTGTTTTTCTTTATTTGTCTGAGTCTGTTCATCAGTGTTATTTTCAATGTTTTCTGTGATTTGAAGTCTGTGGTTTACTGTAAACATATATTCAGTATTTTTATGTTCTTTTATTATTTATTACTAAATATATTTAAAAATGTTATTGTGGCTGTGGCATTTAACCTCTCAGAGTGCTTATCTTTATTTGGTGACATGGCATGAGCAACTTCAGAAAGCCTAGCTGTCTTGGTGAACTACTACAATTTGTATGAGTATTAATATTATGTAGTATAATTGGACATAATTTGTTTATAGGCCTTAGAGTAGCTGATTGTGGAGTGTCTGCTGGCAGTGATAACTACCTTATGCTGTGGGCAGAAGGGGGCACAGCAGGTAAATCTGTGCCAGCCTTTCTCAGGGGTGTGTGTGTGTGTGTGTGTGTGTGTGTGTGTGTGTGTGTGTGTGTGTGTGTGTGTGTGTGTGTGTGTATGTGTGTGTGTATATATATATATATATATATATATATATATATATATATGTATATATATATATATATATATATATATATATATATATATATATATATGTGTGTGTAAAGGCAATAATGGGACTAAGGGTGAAATGGTAATGATAAAGAAGCTGCTGAGGATATACTGTCTATTTCTTGAACATGTTGATTTGGGCCTGGGTTTTGGTGGATGTCACCTGTAAGTTTTATGGTTATGGAGGTGTGATGGTACAGGCAGAGGTATTTTGCTTGATTGTATGTGTAATATCCAATATATGGGTAAATGGGTGACCATCTGAAATGTCAGGACCCACATGAGTGGGTCACGACATAGAGAGTGAATGACTGAAAAAAATTACTTGTATATACCAAGTCCTAAATGGCCGAGCATCAGAATATTTTCTATTCCCAGAGATATGGCAATCTCAGAGCTGGTAGATATAAATTTGTGGGGTATAGGTAGTTTGCCCTTCACATTTGCAGGGGGTCTTGTCCCTTATAAAGAACAGATTTAAAGGAGAAAAGCAATGACTGAGTTCACTCATTTCATGCAGTTTCAGTCTTTTTTTTTCCTCTCCTTTAACCCCTGGCATTACGAGTACCCGCATTTCAGTAGGGAGATGGGTAATTGACTGCTGCTTTGGATAAATATACTTGAACAGGAGGATGCCTGAGTGCTGATTTAGACAGAATGTAATTGAAATATGAGGGTCAGAGGCATTTTATTTGGAGAACACGAAAGAATAGTTTTGTTGGAATTGTTAGGGTAATGGACATTGGTAGAATGCTTATGTGCAAGTAGGAGAAATGATTCTGGTATGAGGAATCATAGGATAAACATGTTTCTGAAGTGTAAGAGAGAGAGAGGGTTTTAAAGGATAAAGGATGAGGCTGTAGTTATGTTAGGAAATGGGGTTATATATGGAGAATGTAGAAATTAAAATACAGAATAATAGCTTGTGTTGAGCCTGTAGACTTATAGGTTATTTTGAGTTGTGTGGGTATTTAAGTTTATAGGTGTGGAATACTAATATGAATGAAAATGGATGTATGTGGTAAGGGGTCTGCTAACAGTGTAAAATAAGCTATGAATAAGAGAAAGTAATAAATTGTGTATGGATGCAGAGAGGTTGAGAATAGAGGGATGTGAACAATACAGTAAGATAAAGGGAGGGTGAGATAAATTATAGAGGAAGAAATGATTGACAAATGTTAATCTGATTGTAGTCTATGAGGACAGATCAATAGGATGAGTGAAAAATGAAGTTTTGCTAATGAATTTCTTAGAGGTGCTGTTGGGAAGATGTCTGTGTAGGAATGGATATAGTACAAAGCAGTATTGGAGGGAGAAAAGCTGGAGCAGGACTTGTTGTATAAAATACCCGATTGAATAGGGGTCATAATCAAGACTGACGTTAAAGGCATCCACTGAAGAAATGAGATATAAAACTGAAGTTGTAATGTGTCAAGATGATGGGCAATACAGTTATTTGTAAACAAAATGACTTTCTCATTAATTTATCCAAACTTAAAATAAATGCTTTATTTGCTTACATCAGGGAGAAAATGTGGATAACACAGGGCAAGAAAGATAACAAATTAGTCACATCTCCATCAATTCAAGGTACCTTAAGAGGTATTAAACATGCTTCTTCACAAATAATGTATTTTATATGTGAGGCTGAGAGATAGACATATGAACAAATACAATGTTTTGTCGTTTTTCGTCCATCTCTCTCTGTCTCTTTCTCTCACTCTCTGTCTCTGTCTGCCCGTCTTTTTTTCTGTGTGTCTCTTCTCTCTCTCTCTTTCTTTTAATCTCTCTGGTTCTCTTGCTATATACCATTAGAAACTGTCACCTTAATTTTGAATTCCTACATAGCTTTCTTTTCTGAATGTTTGCTTTCACTGCTGTACAGTGAATAATAGAGAAGGAAATTGTTGATTTGCCAACCCATCACATTAAGTTGTTAGATGAAGATCAGTCCATTGATGTCAAACAACTATCAACATTTCTCTTTCAGTTTTTCTGTACTAGTTTTATGCATTTGGCCTGATAATCAGTTGCTAACCATATTCACAGAGGTTCCCTTGAGCAGCCACCCTGCCAAAGTCCTTGTTACAGCTCAAGTATGACACACCCACCACCCATCTATGATTTATTTCACCAAGCATTTCACCTGTTAGGAATGTATAATAGCACCACAAAGATTTATTATTCATAGCAACTGTACAACGTTCAAATCACTCATGCAAGAATTAAACAATATGTTTCATGTAAATTGTTTGTAAACCTTCTCAATTATTTTAAGCCATTGTTATACTTGGGAAGTAGTTACATTTAGCATACTGTAAAGTGGTTTGGCACTGAATGAAAATGCCTGGAAAATGTTCCATTGTGTTAAAATACGAGAATCAGCCAGTGTATGCAACATGTATTCCACAACTAAGCATCAGTGGAAATCCAGATGATAGTGCTACTGCTTCTGTAAATAATTACAGGACACGTTCCTTTAAACAAAATGAAACACCATTTTGTAAGTTAAGTCCTGCAGTCGAGAATATGTTTTTGCCACAATTAAGAAACTAAATAAATAAACTTTTGTCAAAAATGGATTATTGTTGGCTTAGGCAATCTTGGCAGGCTATTTGTTCCTGCTTAGACACAGTGGTTGGGCTTTCCTGTAGACATGAAGATCTGGATAGACTCTGAATCTAAACTATATATTTTTCTTTTTTTTTAACCCCACTCTGACCAATTAACATCTTCCCTGTGTTAATACCACTCCATCCATTCTCCAAGGGTGAAAGATGTATTGCCCATTTGTTCTCTTTTTGTGACAGTCAGGTGCTGGATATAATGATGTCATCTGTGACAGGGATTAGAATTTTTTGCCTTGACCATAACATACCCATCACAAAAATATGTTTCACATCATATTTACATCAGTGGATGCTTGCACATATCAGCACATTCTTACTTCATTTTAAATCACATAAATTAAAGTAGTTAAAATAAGCACTTTATAAAATACAACAGCAGATTCTCTTAGCATGTGTTAATTATATAAAAATAATATAGCATATTAACTCACCGTGATCCTCTAGAATATGGAAAAGTAAAACTGTGTCTCTAATAGTAATAGTGTAATTATGTGTCTGAGACATGGATGCCAACAAATTCTTCTGAAAGAGAAGCTTGAGAGGTGAATTTTGGCAGACACTTGGTGAATACATAATTAAAGGTTACAATTCATAGGTTCATAGGAGGTTACTAGGCTAGTGGCGCTAGAGCCTTTACAAGCCTAGCCATGTTAATCCCAAGTATCCCCATTTGTTCTTTTTGGGTACTTCACAGAATGAATTTAAGAACAGAGCGGGTCTGTGATCAGCACTGGCTACCCCCTGCCAATGAGGGAAATGGGTGCCACCCCAGGGGCAAATTTGTGGTCTCCCATCCAATTATCTAGGATGCATTTGAATAGGGTCAGTGAGGAGCTCTGATTTACTTGAATAGGGAGTTTATTCCAGAAAAGGGTCAGTCTCTGGGAAACATATCTGTCTCTCCAGCATGATTTGTTAATGTCACAAGCTAGGTTGATATCCGAACAGTGAGTGACTCTTGAGTCATTTGACTTGTGGATGTGCAGCATTTCCATTAGGACAGGGTTGGAGATTGCCCTGTAGGCCAGGTATAAGTTACCTCTCAGCAGCCTATAAGATACAGAATAAAGTCACAGGGATTTCAGCCTGTCCACGTAGGTCATGGTTTGGAGTCCCTGTATTTTCTCAGTGAGAAACCTCTGAGGTCTCTCCAGCTGTTTCAGGTGTCTGGCGAGGTACTTGCAAATGGGTGCGTTATACTCTATTAGTGGTCTGATGAGAGGTGGGTACAGTGAAGTTATAACATCCTTTAAACTGGATGCTATCCCCTTGCTTATGAGATGCACTACATAGAAGGCTTTCCTTACCACTGTGGAAACTCAGTGGACAATGTTCAGACTGCTATCAACCTGTGTTCCCAAGTCTTGTACCACTGGGTTGCAACTCAGGGATGGTGTTATCAGTATTGTAATATGTAGGGAATTTAATTTTGCCAATGGGAATAATAATGCATGTTTTGCATTTAGTTTAAACCATGGTTTTAGCATCAGTCATTTGTTTGTGTTAGCCCTTCCTGTAATATGCTGACATCAGCAAACTTGGTGAGCCAAAGGCCATCTGCTTAGGCCTGGAATTCTGAGAAATAGATGGCAAATGGTAAGGGGCCCAGCATAAATCCCTGTGGTACTCCACTGGTGATGAGTCGACTGGTGGAGGTGGAGTCACCAATTTTGACAAAGTGTGTTCTGTCGGTGAGTCAATTGGCTACCCATCTAGTAATGTAAGGATTAATCCATATCTGGGACAGTTTCTCAATGATACCAGAATGGGGAATTGTGTCAAAAGCCTTGGCAAGATCAAGATAGGCTGTTTGCACTGTCGTACCTTCGTCCATGGCTTTGGTGACATTCTCAAAGAAGTCTACAAGGTATATTAAGCATGATCTACCCTTAAAGAAGACATACTGGGTTGGGTCCAGAGATTGGAGGTTGCCTATATCCTTGTTGATAAGGTCCATGATAACTCTTTCCATGGCCTTGCAGATGAGGGTGGCTAGACTTATGGGTCTGTACTTCCAAGGGTCAATTGATGCCCCCCCTTTGTGCAGGGGGATTACTGTTGATGTTCTCCATTCTGCAGGAACATAGCCAGTTCTCAAGCTATGATTAAAGAGAATGTCAAGTGGGTCCTGCAGGTCTTGTTTTAAATTACTTAGTAAATAACCTGGGATATTATCTGGTCCCAATGAGGCAATGTTTTTGGCCATGGTGAGTGCAGAGATGATTTTCTCTAGAGATACTAGGCAGAGGGCTGGTGTCAGATATGCTTTAGGATATGGTAGGTGGGTATAGGAGGGTGAAGTTTGTGCTGAATCTGTCTGTTAGCAGGTTGGCAATATCTTCCACTGTAGTGTGAGTGATCCCATATACAACCATTTCGGCACATAGCTCAGCATTCCCTTTTAGACTTCAGATGCAGTTAAAGAATGCCTTATGATTGTCCTTGGCTAGGGATGTGATTTCAGTTTTGTAATTTGCTTTAGCACACTTTACAAAATTTCTGATTTTCCTGTTTAGGATTAGAAGGGAAATCTTCATCTGCAGAGTGATATCCCCCATGCTTTTGGACAACAGTTTCTTCCTCTTGTTATATAATCTGTTTATACTTGAAGTCCACCATGGTGGCTTGTTTTTATGGGAAGATCTGGTTTTAATTTGCTCAGCTACAGAAGAGTTTATGCAGACGCTTAAATATATGTGCAGGGCATTTGCATTCACTTCTGCATAGTGATCATTGATCTCTGTGATTGTGGGTGGTATGAAGCTTTTTATACCATTGCTTAGTGTGCTGTAGCTAGCCTTGGTGAAGTTTTTTATAATTTGTGTTCCTGTGAGGGTGTCAGCTCCAGTAGTTACTTCATGAGACTGATTTGTGGTCTGACCTAACCAGAAAGAGCATCAGTCATGGAGAAGTACAGTGACACTCCCCCCATGTGAGTGAGTACTATGTCCACAACATTAGAGCCCCTAGTGGGGGTGCAGACTATCTATTCCAGAGCATTTGTATTAACAAAGTCCAGGAACCTCTGGGAGAGCATATTTTTGCTCATGTATGTCCCCCATTCTTTGGAAGGTAGTTGAATTTCCCCATGAGTAAGGTGTTGGGCTGTATGGCAAGGGATTCCAGTCAATTGAGGTAGGCGGTCTGCTTTGCCTGGTTCATTCTGGGGGATCTATAGCTAACAGTGATGTAGTATGGTACTTTCCCAATAGTTAATTTTACATGGAGTAGTGGATTCATGCTGTTTGACCAATCTCGAAGTATATTTGGTTTTAATGAAGATGGATACACCTCCACATTTGGTTCCATCACATTCATTTTGAGGTCTAAACGTATGGAAGACATTGCAGCCTTGCACTGCTGAGGTGCTCCTAGCAGCCCTGAACCACATCTTGGTAATTGCACAGATGTCAGCATCCTCCAAGGTGAGGAGTGCTTCAAGGAAGTGCAGTTTTGTGATTAATCTCCTAGCATTAAGCAGCATGACCCTGAGTTTGTCTCAGTTAGATTTTGTTATGTTGGAGGCAAGGGCCTTTACTAGTATCTGAAAGCCTAGGGGGGACAGGTGCAGACCAAATCTAGAAAAGCAGTAAGGTCTGACTACCATATCCTCCCAGGCTGACAGACACTGGATCCCGTTGGACTAACAACAAAAGCTGATCCAATTGTTGAAGTCAATTATTTTTTGTTTATAATGTGGCATCATCCTGGGTGAGGGTAGGATACTGTTTAGGGCTAGGGACATACCTGTCTGGGACACTTAATCAGACAGTTCCATCATGTCTATCTTCATATAGTCCAGAGAGGTACATGTCAAGTCATTTACTTCAGCATGGACTATGACAGAGTCACAACAGTACTTGTTGTTGAGAGACTTGAGTGCATGCATGATTTGTCAGATCCTGGCCCCTGACAGACAGCTGACCATGACCCTCTCCTTGTCCAGTCTGGTGATGGGGGCATCTGTGTGTCTCACTATGGAGTCACTTATGACCAAGACATTTGATGTGTTTCACCTTGGGGGCTTATTTGTTGAGACATAGATGTGTAGGTTGATATGTGTAATGGTTTATTTATGCTTAGTGGTGAGTGTGGGTGGTATGAGTTTGGAAAGTCTCTGTTCTTTTGGTAGGGTTTTGGTAAGTACCTCTGCATGTGTGGGTTTTTGCTTCATGACTTTATTTTGTGTGAAAGGTGAGGTTTGTGTGAGAGGTGAAATGTGTGTGCTGACAACCTGTTTGATGTCTAGTTCATTTTTACATGAGAGAATTGACTTCATTTCTACAGTATATTTACATCTCTTACATAGGGTGTTAGTTTGCTTTAGGAGTAAATGGTTGTCAGTGTATATGAAGCAATTGCTGCATTGCTTCAGGATGCCCATATCAATCAAACTGGCAGGAGAAATGAAGGAAAACTGCTCACCCATTGTGGCAGGATTTTTCTAAAAGTGGTATTAGGGAAGGAAGTGGGCTATCTGGACTTAGTCACAAACAGCAAAATGAAGCAACAATTCAATTAAATACAGTTAACAAAGTGCAATGCTGGCTTAAAATATACTTATTATTCATTTTTTTCAGTGGATGCCTTGTATTTTAGTGCAGATGCACTCCAGACCTCTTGCTAATGTTGCCAAACATTGAACAGCGCCAGTAAATTGAGCACAAACCTATACAAGAGTGAGGCTTATATACAGGCAAATTTAAACAGTTTAAACACAGCTACCAATTGGAAAGCCCAGAACTGAGCCTTTTTCCAGCAATCCCCAACTCAGATGGGTCCTGAGCTACACACTTCTGCCACAAGGGTGCAGGGAGGCCCTCTTGAAGTAAGATGGCTGGTCTAAGAGCACAGTGATACCAAACAGTCTAGAATCAGCAAGTCTGAATCTAGCCTATGCTATGTAAGGCAAGGAAACACAATATCTAAATGGGAAGGAGTAAGGGAGAGTCAATTTAAGGTCAAAGTGAAAGTGTTTATTAGAATACTGTTAGAGGGCCTACAGTGGTACCACCCTCTGCACAAACTGGCAGCTCTTTGAGCAACTATGAAGATTGGGAGACTATGGAGAGTGTTTCCTATAGAAGACTTTAAACTGGAGATATTTGCTTATATGCAAGTAGGGGAACCATGTTTGCAAAATGCGCAAATCCAAGAGTTTTATACAAGCAGGATGAAAGACCTTTCTAAAGTTACACTTTCAGGCCAATCAGATAAAAAACACAATAAGCTATTGACCAGTAGTTCCAACCTTGGATGAGTTGAATTTAGCTCTCTGCTTCCACCAGAGTGTAAAAGAACCCTTTCAATTTAAACTAACTGGCTTTGAGCTCAAGTGCAGTAATAAATGCTTTACAGCAAAAGTAAGAATTCCTGCAATATCAGGAATCCTTTGTAATAGGTTCACTAAACCTGAGAAATGTTCACAGCACACAAAACTTTTGCAAAACTAAATATTTTTGCAGACCAACTCAGAACAGCTTTTGCAGTATCAGAAGAGGTTAGGAAATATCAGAATATTGTTAAAACAACCTAAGAGCAGTACAGTAACAAACATATGTAGTTTCTTTAACAAGTGCAGAATAAAAAAATGGATAAATTCAACCAAATAAATAAGTGCAGTACAGGTTATAAATATTGAAACAAAGCAAATGCAAAAAAAAATACTTATATCAGTTTTGTAGGCCAGTGATTTTAGAAGCAATCCAAGTCTTTCAGTCACAGGTCAGGCACAAGGAAGCTCTGAATAAATGAGCCATAAGATGACTGTGATGTGATTTGGACATGCAGCCTTTTGATCTGGACTCAGACATGCTACTGTTGCACCATAAGGCAACTGCTAGGCTAGTCAAACTCCCAAAAGATTACATTACTGCATATAATTTTGATTCTTTGAAATGCATGGAGCTTTAGCTGCACTTATGTGTTTTTGCCATTTTTGACAGAATTCAATTTTTAGTGATTTAGTAGAAAATTAAACCCATTTAGTATGGACAGGGCAAAATATAAGATGAACTTTGTGACAGCTGACATATTGAGCAGGGAGAAATAAAGCTGATGTTACTTCAGCTACCGTCATTTGTTGACTGGCACTGCCAGTATTTAACAGCTTGTGTGACACTTGATATTAACGGGACTTGGGTGTTTAACAATTGTTAAGCACCTTTCTGTGTGCTGTTAATATAGACTCTCACACTACAGTAACATTTAACTAGCTTGTCTTTTTTACAATACTGGAATATAATCCCGACGGTCCATACCATACAAAAAGCTTATGGTTTCATAATCATAACCATACACAGCTCCAGGTATGGAGAAGAATAATTAAATATTCATTACAGTATTAGCTACTGGTTATGGTCAAACCACACGTAGCAATAGAGTTGAAAAACATTAATTATTGATCATACTAGAAATGATCCATTTCATCTAAGCTATCATTCAAGCATAAATACTTAACAAGGTAAACACATTGTGTTTTCTTTACAGGCTCAAAGAATGACACATGGTATACATTATTATAAAATAACAAAAAAACCCCACTGCAAATACAGACAGTGGATATGATTATAACCACAAATACTGGGAACTGGCACAGGATTTCCTATCACTGTATTTCCTAAAAAGCAAAAGGAAAGCTTATTACATAAATGCTGTTAAATATTTGGGCTTGGGTACTATTAGAGGGTCCAATTTAGTTGTTGATCTACATTTCAGATACCCTCTTCAACAGCAAGTGGACTTCTTGTTTGTATTACCTATAGCCTGAAGCCAAGCTTGCACAGAGAAAAAGTCATTACAAGCACAGGTGACCATCATGTCCTCACCAAAAACTGCTACTTTCATATTGTAGTATTTATCATCAGTAAATAATAAAGCCTATTTATATGAAATCTTTTTCTTTAATGAGTAAAAAGGGCTTTAACACACATAGTTCCCATAAAAACTTAGAAATTTCAGTCTTGAAGTAGTAAGTATATTTGTGGTTGTGTGACTGAATTTGTGTGTGGGAGGAGGTTGAATATGCATAATATTTCTTAATCTCTGTGGCACTAAATGTATTTAATAATGTAAAGTTTGTTGTCTATAAGAAACTGTTAGGCTAGTCAGAGTGCCAATGGTTCATTGTAAATGCCTTGATTAGTTTATCAGTGCCTGCATTAATTTTAGTTAAATCAGTTTAATTAAAGTATAATTCTTATTCTTTTCAATAAGTCTAGGATATCCTGTCAATATGCAGTTTTCCAAATAGATAACGTAGCTGAGAATTCATGCTTATAGATAAGGCAGAATGCCTCCAACCTCAGTGCAGGGGACTGTGTACTCTACATGCCAACAGCATACCACAATCAGCTGTGTGGTCTTGCAGCTTAGAGAAAAGTGACATCCTGTAGTCTAGCTTTTGGCTTCTGTTCCATTTTCCCAGTATAGTTACATTAACATCAACCAGATATAGATAGGGCAGAATGCCTCCAACCTCAGTGCAGGGGACTGTGTACTCTATATGCCAACAGCTTACCACAATCAGCTGTGTGGTCTTGCAGCTTAGAGAAAAGTGACATCCTGTAGTCTAGCTTTTGGCTTTTGTTCCATTTTCCCAGTATAGTTACACTAACATCAGCCAGATATCTTAGTTAATTTGTCTATAGGCTATAAGGCTTTATTCAGCCTGATTCACTATATTTAGAACTATTTTTTTAACTTTACACTAAGTCTATATTACTTCATTGAAATCCAAGTTCAGCAAATGGACGTTCATTGAATGTTCACATTAGTGAATGTGTTTACCAGGGAAGTGAGTTAGTTACTCAACATACTGAGTGACACACACACACACACACACACACACAAACACACACACACACACACACACACACACACACACACACACACACACAAACACACACACACACTGCAGTACATCAAACCCACCAAAGTGGGGGGCTATGCCCCCACACCTTCCAATGTGGGGGAGCTATTCCCCCACACCCCTTTACTTATATATACCAACTCTGAGATCACACTACAGTGGGGAAAACAAACAAATTTCCATATGTTGGCCAACTAACTCACTTCCCTGGGAAAAATGTTTGCTGATGTGAATGTTTGATAAATGGCCATCTGCTGATTTGTGTTCGATGAAAGCCCGTTTGCTGAAGTTGGGTTTCGATAAAGTAATATAGACCTCTTCACAATATCTATTTGTTATTAAAACAGTGAAATATGCCAAGCACCACACATATGACTACAAAGCTCATAAGGCAAGCCAAGTCATTACCCAGGACTCTTTTCATAGGAGACTCCATTGTACAACACTGCAACCAGTAAAGAGGAGAAGGAAACCACACTTACTACAATTCCAGTCTCACATAGACCTACCACAACAGTAAACCAAACACATAAACACACAAAAACATACTCGGAGGCTCTAAATAAAAATCTGCCTAAGCAGCAGACACCTTCAAAGCAGACACCCAAGCAACCGCTACCCCAAAACAAAACATGTGCAACACATAGCTCACAAAGCCAGTGTGCCAAACAGTCACAGCCCTTAAGGCTAAACAACACACCTGATACACTTGTAATAGGTGACTCTATCATCAGGCACACTGACGTCCCGCTCACCAGGCTGAACAAGGAGAAGGTCACGGTGAGCTGCCTGTTGGGTGCTAGGATCTGACACATAACACAAGCACTCAGGTCACTCCAAGGCAAGTACAAATATGACTCAGTCATTGTCCATGCTGGTGTGAATGACCTGAGATGTACCTCCCTGGACTACATGAAAAGAGACATAGAAGAGCTCTCTGAGCATGTAGCCCAGGCCGGTATGACCCTGACCTTGAGTAGCATCTTACCCTCACCAAGAATGATGCCACAATATGAAAACAAGATGATCAATTTCAACAATTGGCTTAAGTATTGGTGTCATTCAAAGGGGATCCAATGCCTGTCAGCCTGGGATGACATGCTCGACAAGCCATGATGCTTCGCTAGGGACGGCTTGCACCTATCACCCTGGGCTTTTGGATATTGGCAAAGGCTCTTGCCACCCCCATAGTGCCTTTTTAGGCAAGGCTCAAAAGACAAACCCACCTCCATAGGTATCACAAGGGATAAGAAACTAAGAGTAATGCTACTCAATGCCAGAAGTCTAAACCTCAAGATGCATGCACTCAAAACTCTCCTTAGCATGGAGAACATCGCTTTCTGTGCTGTAACAGAAACCTGGTTCAAGGCTCCCAAGAGCACCCCAGCACTACCAGGTTATACCTCATACCATGCTTTTCGGCCCCAAAACTTGGACCGAACCACAAAAGGAGGGGGGAGTATCAATATTCATCAAAGATACCCACACCTTCAGGTTGGTGGCACAGCACGAAGCATCAGAGACTATCCATGTGCAACTAACTGTGGGTAAAACTGCCTTCCAGTTTATAGCCTGCTACAGACCACCCTCCCAAACCCAGGAACCCCACTCGGCCTTCCTGAGAACACTGGAAAATATGAAGGTCTCTCCAAACACCATTATACTGGGTGACTTCAACTACCCAAACATAGACTGAGAGCATTACTCTAGCTCCAACACCCTAGCTCAAAGGTTCTTAGAATTTATGAACTCAAATGCTACAACAACTTGTTACCACTCTCACAAGAGGGGAAAACATACTGGACCTGATCATCACCAACATGGGGACTCTATGCTCCAGACCAGAAGTGTATCCCTCACTGGTAAGATCAGACCATAAACTAATCTCACTGGATATTCACATCCCGACCCCACCTCGTGCCCAGAAAACCACAGAGAAAAACTTCTCTAAAGCAAATTTCGCACTCCTCAAACCGAGGTGGAATCCTTCAAAGCCCCCGGGCCTGTGGAAAATACGGCCCAGACCGCAGAATCCTTTATAAACGCATTCTATGAACACCTTCGGACCAGACGGTGTCCCGGGCTGCGTCTACATGAAACTCCAAGAAGAGCTAAACCCCCTAACAAAAATCTATCTCAATCTCTCTACTACACTACAGGATATGTACTCAGAGTGGCGCAACACAGCAACAGTGGTCTCTCCACAAGTGTGTGGTCCCTCAACGGGATCCTGGAAACTATCACCCCATAAGCCTGACTAGCTCTGCAAAGCTATGATGGAAATGTCATCATGGATCATATAAGTAAAAAGATATTGGGGACTAGAAGACACTGGATCCCTACGAGTTTCGGTTTTCTAAGCAGAGATCTGCCTCTTAAACCTGGTTGATTTTTTTTTTGAGTCACACACATTTGACGAGTGGGGAAGTGGTCCACACAGCCTACCTGGAGACCTATAAAAAGCCTGATACAATACCCTACTCAGGCAATATAGATAAGCTCACCAGCTTAAATATAAACCCCCTATGTAGAACCTATGGGTTGCAAACTGGCTCAAACTGGCCCACACCCACATGGTTAGAATTGCTGGAGCCATGTCAAACCACAAACCAGTTAAGTGTGTACAAAGTGGTCTCCCCACAAGCTCATATATGACCCTCTCTTTGTAGGGGTACATACAGGCCAAGGATGGCCAACGATGACTTTAGTTCATGATGAAGACTGCAACTGACTGCAAACTGGGTGCCTCCAGCACTGCCAAAGCAAGGGCCAAAAAGCAACAAGAAACAGACAAATGGTGCAGGCCTCCCAGGCCACCAGCTTAAGCCCAAAAGTGTATAGTCATCCCTTTTTTTAAAAACCAAGTTTAATAGTTAAGTTACTTATCTGGAGCCAGCATACACTAAGTTAAGTACATACTCAAGTCACTACACAAATGGTATTGGTATAATTCTATTGTAGTCCATGTGGACGTTAATTACTTGAGACATACTTCCATGGACTATAGGAAGAGAAACATTGTTGATGTCTCTGAATATGAGTCTCAGGCAAGTATGTGCCTTACATTGACCTGAGACATACCTCCATGGAGTATAGGAAGAGAGATATTGTTGATGTCTCTGAATATGAGTCTCAGGCAAGTATGTGCCTTACATTGAGCAGCATTCTACTTTCACCAAAATGATGTTTCATTATGTACTAAGGATGATTGATGTCAATAATAGGCTTAGTTTATGATGTCTATTTATCATCATGGGAGAACATGGTTAGCAATCCACATTGTTTTGCAAAGGATTGTATACACCTGCCTCCCCTAGACTTCCAAATATTGGTTAAAACTTTATCCATCCCCTAAACTGACAAACCTACTGACATAGCAACTAAAACCCAAAAAAACTTAAAGGTGTTACTGCTCAATGCTAGAAGCCTAAACACGAAACTCCACACCCTACATGCTCTCCTCACACTGGAGAATATTGACATCTGTGCTGTTACTGAGATATGGTTTAAATGCACAGAAAGTACTAAAACAATGCAAGACTTCAGTGCCTTGCACACATTTAGACCATCAGTTGCACAGGCAGGGACAAAAGGTGGAGGACTCCCAATCTATATTAGCAACAAGTATAACTCTGCATTGATTAAACAAGATGATGCTCTGGAATTTATCCATGTACAAATCACCATAGACAAAGTCCTAGACCATGACCTATACCATATGCTATAGGCCACCTTCTATGTCCCTAAAATACCAAAGCTCTTACCTAGACCTATTGGAGACACTCACCATTAAACAAAATACCCTACTCATGGGGGACTTTAACTACCCCTCTATAGACTGGGAAACATACTCTGCTCATACTCACAGGCACAATGATTCCTGGACTTTAACAAAATAAATACCTTTGACTAGATAGTGCAGACACTCACCAGAGGTTCAAACATACTGAACCTGGTATTCATCAATATGGGAGTGCTGTACCCCCCCCCCCCCCAAAGTGTCATATCCTCACTTGTGAGGTTGGACCACAAAGTTGTCTCCTTCAAAATAAACATCAACTCAATAACTCCAGAAAACCTTGTAACAGGAATGATTCCAAAGCAAACTACCTCCCATTAAATGGTAGTCTGTCACAATTCAGTGCCCCTCCCAACCCTGGGTTCACAGCAAGCTATGTGGAATTGCTCACAAGACCCTGTACAATCATGTAAATGGCATAGACTGCTGTACCTGCTAGAAATAAGCTCAAAACTAACTTTAAAATCAAACCACACTGGTGTAATTCTAACTTGATAAGGTATATAACAAAAGTAAAAAAGTCATGGCTAAAATCAGGAAGAGCAGCTCCCAAAAATGAGAGGAGCTCTCTAATTAATCCAAAACATAAAGGGCAGTAGTGCAATACAGTACTGTACAAATTAAAGAAAGAGCAGTGTGCACAAACTTCTAGCCCAAAAATCAATATGACCATGGTCCACGGTCCCCACAAAGTTTAATAAACCAAATAAAACAAAAGCTACAAGTCCAAACAGGATAAAATAGCGTGTTTAACACCCAAGTAATTGTATGGTGTTTTTGTCTGACCAAACAGACTTCTTCAGAACATAATACCTTTACAGCAAAAAGCATAATTTTAAATACCTATACCAATTAAATTAATACAATTAAACTGTTGATTAATTAACTAATTTAACACTTCATTGAAAATAATAATGAATTTAAAATACAATGCAAGCTACTACATTACTTCAACCATAAACAAATACATAAAATAACTTAACTGAAATGTATTAAACATCAAAGTAAAAATACTAAAACATACTTAAAAAATTAATTGAAGATGTAAACGATGCTGTTAAAATGTGTATTTGTAGCCAAGATTACAACTTAGCTGCCCTTAATTTCAAAATAGGTACTACTGATGTATGTTCATTAATACCTGGGTATGTAGTCACATTTAATTTCAATTCTAAGAGTAACTCTTTATATTCAAGGTCTGTATCCCAGCTACCACCCCTGGAATCCTCCCCTACTATATCTAAAATAGCAAATTTAAAACCAAGACAATTTTCACATTCGAAAGTTTGTTTATATAAAGTGTTGGTATTACAATGCTTGATGTCATACTTATGCTCATTGTTGTTGTTTTTCTTTCAGCTTTTCCCGGATAGAGGTCACCACAGAGGAACTCCAGTCTGCTAATGATTGGCAGTAGATTTTTTTACGGGTGCCGAGGTGCCAGCTTGATGCCCAACCTTCAGCAAAGGCACGCCCATTCTACACATGTCTTTCAAATGCCACTTGACTGTGGGGAGGACATGCATACTCCAAACAGAAGGCACTCCAGCCGAGAATCGAACGGGAATACCTCTTGTTGTGAGGCAACAATGCTGTCATACTTATGCTCCTAAATTTGCTTATTTATTTTTTTCTCAGTTTAACCGATATAAAATGGCACCCATGAATATATATATATACTATCCCACTGTGTTAAACAATTCCCATTTCTCAGAGTAACTGGGACCTCAATATTAATACTAACCAAAGTTTTATTACCAACCAGAATGTCTTTGCAATAGCTGCACCTACCACACTTAAATTGTACCCTTAGTACTATTCAAATAATTACCAGCTCCTGCCTTTTTCTTTTCTAGTTGATTTTTTATATTTTACCAGTTTTACACAGAAAATGAGGTTCATCACCCATAACTGAAAATAAATCAGCATTGGTTGCAAGTACATTCCAATTCCTCCTAACAATATATTTAATGTCACCTACTCTGCCCAGGTATATTAAAGCCAAAACTCTGTTATAACCACTATTCTTTGATGTTTTTGTTTGCAGGTTGTCAGGGTGTGTGATTACCTAAAAGAGGTTTGTATCGAAGATCCCATTCATTAAAAACATCAGTTTTGATACTGTCTACAATACTTTTAGGGTATCCCCTGTCATAAAAGATGTCACACAGCTTAGACATTATGAGAAGGGTAATTTCTTTATTGGAAGTCGTTCTAGCAACTCTAATTAAGTGAACCTCTACAATACTTTTTTTAACAGGAAAATGGATTGGCAACTATTATCATGCAGGTAGGTGTTAAGAAAAGTGTGCTTCCTCTAAATTCTTGACACAAAACCTTTGTCACTTGTAAAAACAGTGGTGTCAAGTAGTTAATATTTCAAAAATATACTCGTAAGTAAATCTTAAAAAAGTAGTGGACTTTGATAAAAAATCCACAAATAAGCCAATAATTTCTAATGGTCCTTCCCATAATACTTACTGGAAAACTGCCAAAAACATATTTGGATTCCCATTTTTTTCATAACAAGATTTGTATAAATGGGGACACATGCTGCCCCCATTGCCACTCTTCTGAACTACCTGTACAGTTCTCCTTCAAACCATATAAAGTTATTGGCCGGGATTCACTAATCCTCCATGTAAGACTAAATAAGTCTTACATGGAAACTGCAGCCTAAGAGGAAGACATCAGCTCGCCATGCATATTCATGAGGGCACACTGACTCAAATCTAAGGCTAACATGGAGTGTGCACGAGTGCAGGAGGCATGTTGGACTGCCGAGCAGTCCAAAAATCCACGCCCCTGCAAGTCCCTCAGTCGGCAAATGTCAACTGACATGAGCGAGTCCGCTCAAATGTGTACATACCAACACTACACTCCCCCACATTCTAAACCCCTGTACAATTATAAAATGTAAAACTTTTATTTTTTTTATTTTCATTATTCCCAAAATAGCTGCCTGTATTTGTGCGTGTTTGCACGTGTTTGCCCATTGCTTAGCTACAGTTAGCAGTTTAGAGATCGAAGAGGATAATAAGAAACTTATATGCAAATTAAGGCAAATAGCAATAGCGTAGCAGTAGAGCCTTCGCACAAAGATGAGGAATTCCCGGTTCGAGTCCCACCACTCTCCTTTCTATTTTCTGTAGGAAATCTGTATAGAAAAATAATTCCTGACAATTATCTTTTAAATTTTAGTAGAAAGCATTGAAATGGCCTATGTAGTAGTGAACAATATTTTATATATATATATATATATATATATATATATATATATATATATATATAAGAAGGTGAAATGGTTATGCATACTGATGAATGCATAAGTAATGTATCTTAAGCAATGTGAAGCACTGCTAAGCAAAGTTTACCAGTATTAAGCACATTTATGTATAATTGCTCATAGCTTAGCACTGTTTTAACTAACGCAATGGCTTTGCGCGAAGATGCGCATCACGCCAACTAGCGAAAACAAAACATGTTTGCGCATAGCTGCACACCACGCTAACTAGCGCAATGTCAGGCAACGTCGGGTAACATAGAGCACTGTAGAGCAACGTAGAGCAATGTTGGGCAAATTTGAGCAAAGTCGGCTAAACATAGCCACACCTCCTAACCGGGCTGGCCAGTAGTAAAATAAAAAGCAATGACAGGCCACGAACCCGGGATACTATTCATTATAATCACAGTACTGAACCACTAAGCCATGACAGCTTTTGATATGCATGCACTTTCAACACACACATACATATTAATGAAAGTTTACCCAGTGCTAAGCAGGTGTGCTTTAGCTGAGATTTTCAAAACCGGCCAATCACAAATAAGTGCAGGAAATGAGGAATATTTAAGCCCCATAGGCGGGAATACTTGCCATAACTGGTTGTAGCTCTCATCTGCAGGCAGCATGGCTGGTGTTGGAGAGGGCACTTGCTTTCTAGCGCAACGGCGGGGCATTGAGGAGTCAAAAGTGATGGTTTGGCTCCTCGTCCATAATCATGATGACAGGTTCCTGCAGGGCCAGTTCCAGGGCACTGAATACAAAGCGGAAGCCTGGAACCATCTAGCACATGATCTCACCAGTGCCCCAGGTGTCCCTCGGACTGGTGAGCAGGTCAGACACCACTACTCAGACCTGAAGAGACACAAGGAGGACCGACTGAACCAGTGGATACAGGAGGCCCATGGGATGGAAAATGCCCCACTATTGAGTAGGTAGCCATGGAATGAAGTATGTAAGAATTGCTATTGTAGTCCATATTATGGATAGGTATATGTCTCAATATCACTTCATTCACTTCATGGCTGCAGGTGTCCGTGCTGTGAATCAGCAAGTCTATGCAGATAGGCTGCTAAGGCTGCGCCACCAGGCAGGTTAGTAATTATTCTGCATGTATTGTCATATAAAGTAAGTGAGAGAGCATGAAAAAGAGTGTTGTAACCCATTAATAAAGGTATAATACACCTTGACTAAGTCTTCTGCATGCACTGTAATATCAAATAAATGAGAGAGCCTCTAGAAAAGTGTGTAATGTAATTAATAAAGGTATAATTCCTGGAGTGTGTCTGTGTCACTTTCTTCGATATGTTGTTGTACTCTTGCATTACAGAAATAGTACTGTTGTATTAAGCACTTGGGTAGGCCCATGTAAAGTGGATGAAGGGAGTGCCAGTAGCTGTTAAGCATATATACAGCCCTCAACTGTTGGTTAATGGCTGGAATGTATAGATTAATCTAGCACATGAGTAGCTTGTTATTGTGTTCCCCAGAAATGTCAGTGTGTTGCTAGAAATGTAGGGGGATGTTAAAATATAATTGATAATGTCACCTGAACACATCCAGATATGTAGATATATAAATATAAATAAAATATATAAATACGTAGCAGGAACATCTGCATCCTGGACAGTCTGTATGTCAGATACAGGTCAAGTATATAAAGAACTAGCAAAACCCATTTCACAATTTAACGGACATTGCCTAGTGTAATAATACATGTAGGGGATATATACCAGCAGTCAATAGGAATGTAGTGCAAACTATAAGTACATATAAGTTGTTAATGGAGGTATCTTTTTACACCCTACTGTATGTGCATAAACAATGCAATTCCACACGTCAATGGGTATGTCTAATCTCAAAACATTTGTTGGGACATATGTCCTATTGGTTTATAAATATCTGCATTTACTTTGATGCATGCGCCCTGTTCAAATACCACAGTCTTGGTGGCCTGTTGCCACTAATCAATCCTGCATGCTGTTGGAATGTCCACTGTTGTTCTATATATGCATGTGTTATGCTTGCTGTTCAACTGTTGGAACTCTGGTGTGTTGGGTTAATGGGAATACTACTGCATGCTGTTACAACTAATTTGGAATGATGTTGGCTGTTAACAACCCATATTGTTATTAAATCCTCCTAAACACAGAACGTATGGGAAGGCCGGTCCCAGCTGACCCACCTGTCCCACCTCAGCTGGCGATGGCACCTGGCACCAGCAGGTCCGGTGCCAAGCCCGGGACCTCCTCCTCCGTTTGCCCTGTGCCACCTTTGGGTGGAAGTGCTGCAGGGGATGGGGCTCACCCCCCATGCAAGTGTGGCCAGAGGAGGGCCACCTATCACCCTCCGAATGGACAAGGCTGTGGTGTGTAGCATAATCGAGCATTCAGTCGCTGATCCTCTACGCCAGCTTGAGACACATGTGGCGCGACTCACGGGTGAGCCTGCCCATCCTACACAGCCCCCAGCACAGCCACCCTCTGGGCTGTGAAGGTGCAGTGGTGACTGCCCATGGGTGGGGATCTCAGTTCCACTGTTGCCATCTGTGGGCTCATGGACTTGCGATTTCCAAACATCCTTCCCCGTCAATAGTGTTCACCCACCACATGTGTCATATTCTGCCCCTGTATGCATCTTGTTTGTCTTGTCTGTTTACCTCCCCAACCTACCTCCCCAAATATACCCACTTCCCCTACCCCACATTCCACTCTCACCTGAAAAACTAAAAGGGCAATCTGCTCCCAAAAAAAAATTATGCCCCATACATAGCTGCCCATTTTGCACACATGTCTGCTGATCACATAAACTGATATTTAATTGGCAGTACAACATACTTTGTTGTCCTCACCCCTCTCTTAGGGGTGGAAGGTTTCATATTTCCCTCCAAATTTCTAGCATATGCACAGCTGTTGTTGTTAAAGAAATGGGCAGCTATGGACCTTCCCTACACCCGTCCTGCACATACTGAACTGTTTTCCCCACTGTCTTTTCCTCTTTGTGCCTCTTTTTCACCACTTTCCTATCTCCCCATTTTATTTTCTTTCAAAGAAATGAGTGCGGGAGTTTGCGGGAGTAAGCACCTTTAAGCAATAGTTAGCGGGTTGCGCGAGTGTGCACTTGTGTGCACTTAGCTAAGTATTGCTAAGCTTCGCGCAAACCCGCACAAACCCGCTTACAACTGCTTAACAGTTCCTTAGTCACCCTGCATGTGAGGGCCCTTGTTCTGCTCAGCAGCAAAATGAAACACCTCTGTCAGTCTCAAACCCCAGACCTTCGACACACTAGACTGCGTGAAGTACCACTAAGCCACAGTAGATATACAGCAGGTTGTTGCTGAAATAGATATATCATGCATCAGAATGAGTGAATGTAAAGGAAAGATAGGAATGCCATAACACAAAACCTGTTCTGTGGAACTTTGCCAGCAGTTGTTGTGGAATTGCATTACATGACTGTGATAACAGAACCAGCCATTCTAGCAGAAATAATGTTACAGCAGCACTTTACAACGCCCACACAGTATCATAGCAGGACAATCCCCACCCAAATGTACAAAATACCTGTGTGTTCAGGGTCCACCAAGGATGTAGGTAGGCATACTCAGTACTGGAATTGTCCAGTTTTCTTGAGCATCCTATGCTAATTTCAACAATAAAAAAGCAGAAACTGTGCAGAAGTGGGTACATTAATATTCACAGTATAGCAGTTGACAAACAGTTCATGTGCCAAATGAATACATCTCAATAACTACTTATGTATGACAGCTAATTGTATAAGTAGAAAAGAAACTACATACTCCCATGTATCTTGTGTTAGCATTTGTAGGGGTGAGTACAATTCTACACTGACAACTGTGTACTGGAAGTGGCAACATTCAGGTCTGAGTACAACATTCAAATCACTGGCTACACCCCTAGCTTCAGATATAAGAAGTATACCAACGTTATGACTTACACAACGGTGTCCACAGCAAACACGCATGCGCCCCACTTTGGAAAGCTGAAAGGGCTATGCCTACCTGACTTAGCAATTTATAGCATTGGGTTGCTATGACAGTGAGTACTGCAATCACCACACAGCAGGCTGCATGCAATTACCAAATGGTGGCCACCAATTGGTGCAGAGGCCATCACATGCACGTGTGCAGATACCTATAAAAGCAGGCTGTACTTGCTGTCCACACATGCAATCATTGCATTGCTGTTATGGAAAGAGAGAGAGAGAGACAGGCAGACCGACAGACAGACAGACACCGACATCTACATCAACATCAACAGCAACAGAAAAAAAAAAAGACACATGGAACTGAAAAATACAAACACATACAAAGGAAAGGTATGTAAAAGATATGCATTTACTGGCATGTTTTTGAAGAGTACTCTACACACTTTGAATCATCCATATGTGGCAGCAGTACGTATTTATGCACAGATGCCTTGCATAACTACTGCCATGGACAAATCAGTGTGTAGCTGTGTGCAGTGGGATATAACTGTGACATATGTAGCTCAGCATTAAATGTCAAACATCTGATCCATGTTATCTGTGTTCTGTACAGTAGTGTGTACAATGGCTGTTTGGGGGAGTAGTGCATGCAGCTATATAAACATGGATGTGACAGAGTAACAAATGCATGATAGTCATATTAATGTGTAGCTTAGCATTGGAAACTGCTATACCAGACTAGTATGCTAATCTAGCATTTGCAGCTGTATATACACCCTCTAATATTACTGTGTGCTCACATGTGACACCTGTTCATGTTGCAGCAAGGCCCAACAGGTCAGCCGTGAGGTCCACGGACTTACAACAGTGTGGACCTTGTGTGTGTATGGCACACACATACGGAGAGATCTTTCTGTGTCAGATATATTAGCATCTGTACATGTGCATAGAGCAAGGGACATACTGCAACTGTTTGTGAAGGGTGGACATATATATATGTTGGTGAAGGTTGTTATGTGCATATTTCTATGTAGGTTGTAGTGTGTGGCAAACAAGACAGCATACAGTGCTGGTATATGACATGTGGTGGTTAAATGCTGTGGGTATGATTTGTCAGGTTTGCAGTGTTGCAGCCAGTGAGGCCTGCTAAAGCTACATGGTCTGAGAACACCTTCAATACATTCCGCTTAAGACTGTGCAATATTATTACATAACTGTATACCTCACAACCTTCACATAATTGATATTCCCACCATGAAAGGTGGACTGTATATGTGCCTATATGTATATCTATATGTACACCAATGGATGTTTATATGTATGTGTATATATATATATATATATATATATATATATATATATATATATATATATATATATATATATATATATATATATAGAGAGAGAGAGAGACAGGGTCATAGTTACTGTGACAGATGCCTGGTGACAAAGCCATGGACTCAAGCTCAATGTTGAAACTGCATTGGCATCCCTTCTGGCAAAAACTCTGTACCCATGAACTACCACATAGGTGGTAGTCGACTTAACACCGAAAGTGTGATAAGAGACCATGGGACACAGGTGGACAGTAGTCTCCCCTGTGATACTCACAGTGCCACAATAGTCATGTAATCTGTCTACGTGGCACACCTCATCACATAAAGTGTGTCATCCAGGGAAATATAGGTCAGTGTTCCCCTCTACTCATCACTCATAAAACCTATTATAGAGTACAATGCCCCATTTGGTGTGTACCTCACAAGACATATACAGCAACTGGAAAGGCCACAGACATACCATGCAAAGAATAATACCGGCCTCAAACAGATGCCCTATGCAGACGATCCCACAAAACCACAGCTAGACTGTGTCACATACCGCCTACCCAGAGATGACCTCTGCCTAACATACAAAGCTATGTCAAACCCAGAGCTGTTGGACATGCTCCACGTGAACAGATCACAATCCCTATGAGCTACACGCTCTAGGGACCTAAACCTTGTCACCTCAATAAACAGAACATGCTGGAGGGATAGATTCCTATCTCAGAGACATCCCATACTCTGGAACAAACCACCTATCAATAGCAAACAAAGCTCCTCATTAACAGTCATCATGAATAATCCTGATGATTGGATGGGAGATAGGAAATACACCCCGGGAATCACCCCTGTGGCTCTGCTTGACAGGGGCACGTGAAATTAAATTACATGTGTGTCAAAGGCCAGGGTAGCGTATGGCTAGGCTTCTATAGGCCGTAGGGCCAATAGCCTATTGCCTATCTATGAACCGATACACACCCACATGTACTTGTTGCAATAATTGCTATGTGAGGTTGACTGAGTGTGATGGTGAATGTGTTGGTGAATACGTCAAAGTTCTGTATATGTGTGATCGCTTAGTGGGAAACTGTTTCTGTCATGGTATTTTGTGTCCTAGCTCTGATCCCAGCAAAAGATGTGTATGCTATTGCTAGGCAGAAAAAGCAGTACGGAATATGGTCTGACGTAGTCCCTTGGTGTTGACTGGGGTGTGCCATTGTAGGCTAAAGCAGTACATGTATGCTTATTGATTGGTACTGCTGGTGACTCCAAATCCTGTATGAACTGTAGTACTACCTGAAGCTGTAGGCCTAAACAGCACAGTATGGTGCATGTCCACATTGCTTGGAACCACTGTTTTTTGTGTTTCCTGTAGTCCTCACAGATTACATACCTCAGGCATAAGGTTTTGTAAGTACTGACACACAGTACTGTATGGTACACAGGTAAAGCTCATCTGGGTTGCCATACCTTTGTGTCTTGTATGTATGTCTGATGTGTGCGTGGGTATGCCTGTAACATGCCCTCGGTTATATGTGTGTTACAGGATATAAGTGTGTATCTAGCAACATGTGTAGTCTAGTACAGCAGTATGCCACCTATATTAACGAATGTGCACATATGTTAGGCAGGGGTTTCCCATCAACAACTAGTGTGGTATACTGGTAATACTGTAACTGAACATTACAATCAATGCAATGTATGACATATTTCTTTATGCATTAGCTTGATATATACCGCCTGTGGCTAGGTGGTGCATTGTGTTGCATACAGTGTGCCATGTACTGTTGTATAGTCTTATATACTGGTTTCTCTTTGTTGCTGTGCAGAACATGGTTTGATATATAGAGCATGCCAGGCACTGTCAGGCAGTTGTGGGTTGAGAACTGATATGTGGTATTGAAAGTGTGTATCCTCTGACAGCCAATAGTTTGCTATATATGTCAGTTCAGTGATATCTGTATTTTAGAATGTTAAGTGTGCCACATGACTTGCTCACACATATTGTTTCATTGTCTTCCAGGGTCATGGCTCACCATCCCAACCCTACCTATAGCCTAGCAGAGGATGAACAAATAACAACCAGCCTAGTTCAGCACTAGACCCTGCTGTTCTCAAGAACCAGCCAGGACCAGCATGATCGGACTGCACTGTGGCAAGATGTTGTCCATAGGGTAAATGACATAGGCATGCATAACTGGACCTATGAGCAGGTATGCCATCACTGCAGTGATTTACTTAGACATGTCCAGCAGCATGCGTCTGATGTCCGTAGACAACAGCTTGCCACAGGTGGTGGGGTAGCCATCCATCCCCCCTCACCAGAGTAGAGGAGCTGCTCCTGAGCCCGGTGGCTCTTGGCCAACAACAACAGCAAACATGTATAATCATGGAGGCCAGAGCCACCCAGCGAGTTGACACAGAGCGTGCGGGTAACATGGCATATCTGTAGACTACTGTTACCTCTATTGGTAGATCATGCATATGTGAGATTTGTACTGTGTAGTTAGAAGATGTGGAGCCTGGTGTTATGCAATACTGATAATTTGGAAAATCTGTAGGCCTGTGACTGTCAACCGTTGTACTACTGTAAGATTGCAAACCCACAATAGCAATGCCACAGTTGTTGCCACTGACAAACTGTCTCATATCCTTGTAGGTCCCTCTAGTGTGACAGCAAGGCAGCAGACCCATGCTGGTGAGTGTGTTCTACATTTAACATTGCAAATTAAATGTGCAGGTCATAGGTGAGGTGTAGGCCATGTACACATAACACACCTACGCATAATGCATACTGTGCATGTTTGCTGTGAAACTATGCACATCTCAGTAATGTGAGTAGCTACCTCAAACACATGCAATACACAGAGCATCCCACACAATCGTGGCAACACTGTAGTGGACATTGGATAGGCAGAGTCGATACACATGCACACAACATACACAATTTTGTCATACGCAGTGCACATTAATATGCTACACATGGCATATCCAGACACCCTCTGTAAGGTCACCATCCAGTATCCCAAATGTCATCCACACAGCACACATAATATACCTGAGGGGTAGAGGCCTATCATTGGGCTGTGCGACACTCTTCAACACATAACACATTCATGTTAGGCAATGCTCCCTATTGGGCACCTTACAAACCCATGTAACAACTGGCTGTGAAATGGTGAATGTAGCCATGGTACTGCAGTTCAGGTACAGCATGCTAGGTGCCAGTCTGGCACACATTAGTAGCCTTGAGTGACCACATGATGATGCATGATGATGGGTCATGGTACTACACCCCATCCAGTTACAGTAACCACAGTACTACACATAGCATTCATTGCTATGCACCTCAATGTTGTGTGTGTGCAAACATATGCACCTATACACAATATGCATAGCAATCACCATTTGTACAAAGTGACACATATATGTCTTGTAATGCTATTGAGTGTATAGGTCACATGACACACATTGGGTATGTGTGATGTTTAATGTTGCAGTTGTGTTGTAGCATGCCATGTCATGGCTGGCACTGGCATGTCCACAATATGTCCTACACTCACCATAACCACTGTACAATGGCTATGTTGAGCAATGGTATTCCATCAGGTATACATGCACCACTCATCCTGTGTGTATACATAGCATGCATGTGCTAAACCTGTATCCACAATTATCTGCTAAACACACAGACACTCTAATCAGAAATGGATATCTATGTGACACACAGATACACATCCAGCCATGGTATGTATACCTGTGAGTGATGGTGCACAGGACATTGCAGAGCTTTTAATACTTGCACAGCAATGTTGTGTCCATGTACACATTGCGTTCCAGGGTGAGGCCAATCACTGAACAACAACACACATGCAAAGCCATGTATACTATTATTAGCAAGGGCTGTCTGCACTGGCACTTCATGCTGTTGAGCAACACACGTCCTGCATGCTGACACATGTGATATGACTGTTTGGCTTGTGATAGTGTACCCCACCATCAACCGCTATTGAGTATGTTCTGGATTGCTGGTGGTGTGTGTGTGTGTGTGTGTGTGTGTGTGTGTGTGTGTGTGTGTGTGTGTGTGTGTGTGTGTGTGTGTCTGCTTTAGTGAGGAGTCTATCTGTGTGCATGTCTGCATGTGTGCATGTGTGCATGTGTGCATGTGTTCATGTGTTCATGTGTGCATGTGTTCATGTGTGTATGTGTGCATGTATTCTGACATCATGTACAGGTCGTAAAGTGTGTTTCCTGTCTTCCTCTCACAGATGCTGAGGTTGGGCTGGTTCACTGCAGCAGGGAACCTGATGTCACTTAGCCAAATAGTGATAATGAGGATAGGTGTGTTGAGGCACAGACATGTTTGCCACGGTCTGTCGTTGGGCCACCAATCGACAGTACACAAGTGTCCACTCCATCCATGCACACAGGCATACTGCCAATACATCCATCACCAATGCCCTTAGCTGAGGGACAGTGTACAGTTGGCATTGGCCAGGACAGTGTGGTATCTATGGCACATGCATCCCGACACAGCAGCCATACCCAGATGTCTGGAATGGTACCACATAGGCAGATGTCCAGGGGTTCTCATTGGAGCACTGCTGCTCATCATGCCCCTGGCAGACGTGCCACAGTTCTTACAAACTCATGCATGTTCCAGGCTGTCATGGAGGCACAGGCACGTATGGAACGGTACACCAGACAGGGACTAAGGGCACAGAGGGCACATAACACCGCTGTAATTGACAGTATCTGTGACCTAGCAGGTGCCATCCGTAATTACACTGAGGTCACTGATAGACGTTGGGGTGAGACATTAGATGTCCTCTGCAATGTCATGTCCATGTGTCAGGACAGTGCGGGATGGTTGAGACATTGATATGGACGTATGCCAGCAACATCAGCAGCTGGCAGTCACCGTGGATGTCCTTCAAGTCACAGCCACTCCCGTAGTACCAGTACCAGCCCCAGCAATGTTGGGGGCGGGCTGTCCATAGACTGTCCTAGAAGACCACATGCATGTGGCTCTGGACAGTCCCAGCAGGGACCTGAGTCCAGTGTACATCTGTCCACCTCTGAGGATAGTACCCAGTCTGGCTTAGTACCTGATACTGTCAGTAGCACACCTGCCAGGCATAAGTACTGTAACCGTGTCCAGAGATGGTGATCTGTAAAGCCTGGCAGGTACAGTCTGTGGCTGTCCCACAAATCCCCATATATGGCAGCCACATGATGGAACTGTGTGCATGCAGACACACACACACATAAACCAGACACCTAGGGCTAATACATACCTGCACACATTACATCCACATTGGCCCATAGCAGTACTCTTGGCCCTCACACACACACACACACACACACACACACACACACACACACACACACACACACACACACACACACACACACACATACATGTCGATTGTATGGCTCAATGTAGGCCTCTGGCAAACCAACAACACACCCTGTGCATATGATGAAACCTATGCCACCTCCTGTCATCTGTAACATTGATGCAGGAACAGGCTACCATGGTGCTGATGCACAGGGTGACTTTATAGCAGTATAGCAATGTTAGCATGTTGTCAGCAGTAAAGTGTAATGATATCCTTGAAGGTGTAGCTGAGCAGGCATGATGCATTAAAGCTATGATTGTCAATGTAGTATTTTTTATACCAGTGTTAGTTCCAATAGTGTATTGTCTGCCCACGTGCCACTTGGCTGATGTGTGTAGTATTGGCAGCATGTGTTAGAGAGTGGACAGTACGTGTGGGATGTGTGTAGCACAGATTTTCAGGTGTACATTTGTGAACATGGTGGAGGTGCACTTATTGCATGTATGTGCATAGTGGACACATGGGCAGGGTGACATGCCCTGTATTACACAGTAACACTCCATAGTTCCTATTGGTGGCCAGTATGCATTGTACTACACATATTGTGGAACTTGAGTACACGTGTGTATGACATGGTTTGACACTGTGCTGTGGGTGATACTGTTACTATCTGTCATTGTTTTGCATTCTGGTAGTATACATAACCTCAACAGCCTGACCATAAACAATCATTAGATGATGTCTTGACAACTGACACACAGATGTAGGACACACAGTAACATTTGAATCCTTCAGGTACTATACTATGCCAGTAACCAGTGGTATTCACCTGCACCCATTCCTGACACCACTCCTGTTTGGCATATAGCTCTCTTAGGTACAAGCAATCACAGTAGAGATATGTCAATCCATGTCTGGAAATGTATACTGTGGCCTATAATGCATTCTCCAGATGACACACACATCCTCCACAAGGGTATCATACAGACAGATACCTGTTGTCAAACCCATGCTGTAAAGCTATAAGCCAACTAAAGCATAGTCATCCACCTTTACAAAACATAGTATCCCCACAGTACCACATAGGTAGTAGCCACCAACATGTTGAACAGGTACCGATGTGTACATGCAGCCAAGTGTTACATCATCTCTCCTTTGGTAATCACATTTCCAAAGGTATTTTGAATTCCCTCTGTGGATCACATAAGCAATAAGGGGTCTGCATGCATATCCACAAAGATTGTTGTACACCTATAATGAATAACCATCATTGACAGACTTTGCTGCGTTTGAACAGGTCTGAAATATACCTCAGCCATAAACCCTCACTCACACTATTCAATAGAAACCGTAATGAATGTGTGTGACACGGATGACCTAGGCCAGGGATCACTGCAGTGGCTAGGCTTGTCACAAGCACACAGATGTGACCTAAGGTCTGGAAAGCGGCAGCACACTCTGGCAAAGATGACAGATGTGTTCATGGAGAAAGCAGGGTTCCCACTTATGAAATAATTGAGGTCACATGTACGTATATGTATTTGCCATACAGCTACCTGACATGAGCAATGCACATACTGTTGTCATACTGATATGTCATACAGTAGTAAAAGCAAAACCCACAACACATTGACCAACAGTGTCACACACATAGAGCACACACACACAATCACCAAGTGCAGGATTCAAACCCCTACCTCACTACTGTATGATAAAAGAGCAGAATACATTAACACAATGTGCTATACACATTACTGGAAGTTTCCTTTTTCACAGGTATATTTGTAGGATGGTGACATCATCAGACTTGACAAAGATACGTATACCACTTTTAGGGTATTTTACTACTCTCCAAAAAGGTTGCTCCTCTCCAAGGAGATCACACACAAACACACAGTTATCAAGTGCAGGATTCAAAGCCCTAACTGCTTTATGATACTAGAGGGTACGCATTAACATGATGCTCTATACACATTACTGGGCATTCTTTTTTCCACAGGTATATTTGTAGGATGGTGACATCATCAGACTTGACGAAGATAAGTATACCACTTTTAAGGTGTTTTAGTAGTCTCCAAAAAGGTTGCTCCTCTCCAAGGAGATCACACACAAACACTTGTCAAGTGCAGGATTCAAACCCCTACCTAACTACTTTATGATACTAGAGGAGTACGCATTAACATAACACCTTATACACATTACTGGAAGCTTTCCTTTCCACAGGTATATTTGTAGTATGGTGACATCATCAGACTTGACAAAGATAAGTTTACCACTTTTAAGGTGTTTTAGTAGTCTCCAAAAAGGTTGCTTCTCTCAAAGGAGATCACACACAAACTGTTGCCATGTGCAGGATTCAAACCCCTACCTAACTATTTTATAATACTAAAGAAGTATGCATTTACATAAAGCGCTATACACGTTACTGTGAGTTCTTTTTTCCACAGGTATATTTGTAGGATGGTGACATCATCAGACTAGACAAAATGGGTTACATTAGATGACATTAGGTGGGCTACATAGAAGGAATTTCTAAACACTTTGGCCATGTGATCATCAAAGGAGAGTTTACTATCTCCCTGGGTCCCCAGGGCCATAATTACTTTCTCCGTACATACTGGATTACCACCTATGTGGTAATTTCTGTGCACTTTGTTTTATCCAAAGGGGATGACTATGCATTCTTTGGCATTCTGCCTGAGGGCATTGTTTTGACACCAGGTATCTGTCTTGGTAAGACCCTTCTGGAGGATGTCTGTGTCAGCCATAGAGTTGATTATGGACCACAGTTAGCAGTCATCTGCAAACCTGTTCAGCCATACTCCTCCCGTGCTTGCCTGTACCTCTGAGCAGTACCTACTGAACAGGTGGTGTCCCAGGACCAAGACCTGTGGGATGCAATTTGTTACTGGTTTATAGTCAGACATGGCACCTGCAACTCTGAACTTGTGTGTTTGATCTGTGAGCCAGTTGCCCAGCCATCCTGTGACATAGCTGTTAATGTTCAAGCTGGTAAGCTTGTCCATGATGACAGAGTGGGGAATGGTGTCTAAAGTCCTTAGTGAGGTCCAGGTGGGCTGTGTGGACTACTTTCACCTCCATCTATGTCCTTGGTAACTGTTTCAAATGTGTCAACTAGGTTTAGGAGTCAGGATCTTCCTTTAACAAAGCCAAGTTGGGTAGAGTCCAGTGTCTGGAGGTCCCCAATGTCTCTGTTTATGGGTTTCATGATAATTTGCTCCATAGCTTTGCAGACCAGGCTGAGTAGACCTATAGGGCAATGGTTTCCAGGTTCTGTTGTGGCACCCCCTTTGTGGAGCTGGATGACTGTTGGTGTATGCCATTCTTTGGGTACATAGTCTGTGGTAAGGTTGAGTCTGGACAGTGAATGTAGGTGAGGCTGTAGTTCCTTTTGGGGCTGGTGTAAGATGCAGCCTGGAACACCATCCTGTCCCATTGATGCTGTGTTCTTAGCTTTGGAGAGGGCTGTCTTTACCTGCATGTCCATGAAGTCTGGGGCTCTGCATTCTTATGGGATGGACTCAGGCCCTTTTAGGGGTGATGACGGTAGAGTTTGCACTGAATCTGTCCCCCATGATGTGGGCAATGTAAGTTGGTTCAGTGCATTTCTTGCCATTTTTCAGTAGCTGACCATATCTTTGGAAGTTGCCATCTAAATGTTTGGTATAGCTAACAAAGGCTTTGTGGTTGTTATTCTTACATTCCTTGGCAATTTGTCTTTAGAAACTGGCCTTGGATTATTTTATGAGCGATCATTGTAACTTCCTAATAATGATCAGTGATGCCTTTCCTTTTGTGAAGTTTGCTCTATCATGTGTTCATTTCCTCCTTCTGTTGTATAGCTTTTTTATGGGCGACGACCACCAGATTGGTTTCTTATTTTTGGAAGAGTGCATCTTGGTTTCATTTGGCGTGTCTCGGTCCCAGCAACCCTGTAGGTGCTCATAGAATGCACTTGTAAATGATTTGGCAGATTGTATAGCATTATCCTGTAGCAAGGGGGCTTTGGAACTTTCCACTTTGGTCTTGGGAAGTGTGCAGTTTGCTTTTGAAAATGTCTTCACAGTGGTTTCCTTGACTGGGGGGGATGTGGATGTCCAGTGTGATTACTTTATGATCTGATATTACCAGCGAGGGGTTTATCTCTGTCGTGGAACACTGGTACCTCATGTTGGTGATGATCAGGTCCAGTATGTTGTCACTTCTAGTGGGTGTGGTGACCAGCTGTTCCAGGGCATTTGAGTTTTTAAACTCTAGGAAACTTTGGGCAAAGGACGTTGTACACAAGTAATTCTCCCACTCAATGTTTGGGTAGTTGTAATCTCCTCATATAATGGTGTTTGATAGGACTTTTATATTTTCCAGTGTTCTCAGGAATACTGAGAGAGGTTCCTGAGACAAGGTAGGTGATCTGTAGCAGGCTACAATCTGATAAGCAGCTTTGCCCAGTGTTAGTTGCACTTGCATGGTCTCCAAGGCCTCATGCTGTGCCACTAACCTGAAGGTGTGGGCATCCATAAGGTAAATGGATACATCCCTTCCTTTTGTATTTCACTCGTGGTTTTGGGGCAGAAGATCAAAAGAGTGTTTTACGTGGAGCATGTCCAACAGCTCTGTGTTTGACGTAGCTTTGTATGTTAGGCAGAGATCACCTCTGACTAGGCGATATGCAAGAGAGTACAGCTGGAGCATTTTGAGATGGTCTGTGTATGGCATGTATTTCAGGCCACTAATGCTCTTTGTGATGTATTGCTGCAGGCTTTCCAGTTGTTGTACATGTCTTGTGAGGTACATAGCAAAAGGGGCGTTGTACTCCATTATGGATCTAGAGAGTGATGAGTAGAGGGGAACAATGTCCTCTTCTATTCTGCATGAGACACCTTTTGTGATGAGGTGTGCCACATAGAAGGATTTCCTGACTACTGTGGGGATGTGATTATCACAGGTGTGTCCACTGTCCACCTGTGACCCAAGGTCTCTTATCACACTTTCAGTGTTAAGTATACTACCGCCTATGTTATAGTTCATGGCTACAAAGTTTTTACCAAAGGGGATGACAATGCACTTTTTGGCATTGAGCTTGAGCCCATGGCTTTGACACCAGCCATCTGTCTCAGTGAGACCCTTTTGTAGGATGCCCACATCTTTAGTATTTACAATTATGGCTCCTAGTTTGCAGTCATCTGGAAACTTCAGTAGCCACAGACCTTCCATGTTAAAGTTTACTTCAGGGAAGTAGATACTAAACAGGACGGGACCCAGGACTGCACCCTGTGGTACTGCACTCATCACTGGTCCAAAGTCATACTTGGAGTCTGCTACTTTCACAGTGTGTGTTCTGTCAGTAAGCCAGTTGGCAACCTATCTTGTGACATAGCAATTTATACCTAGTTTAGTGGGTTTATCTATAATTCCAGAGTGTGGGATGGTGTTGAAAGCCGTGGCAAGATCTACATAGGCTGTGCGAACCACCTTACCCTTGTCTACAGTTCTGGTGACTGCTGCAATGTCACCTATCAGGTTTAGGAGACATGATCTGCATTTTACAAACCCAACATGGTTGTGGTCCAGAGTTTGGAGATTACCAGTGTCTTTTTTTATAAGTTGTATGATGATACATTCCATGGTCTTGCAGAGCAGGCTCATCAGGCTAATGAGACGCTAGTTCCTGGGGTCCATGGTGTCTCCACCCTTGTGTAGTGGGATAACCGTCACTGTGCACCATTCAGCAGGCACAAAGCCTGAGGTGAGGCTATGACTGAACATGGTATGTCGGTGTGGTGCCTGTTTGTTCTGTAGTTTGTGTAGAACACAGCCTGAGAAGTTATCTGGTCCCATGGATGCTGTGATACTGGCTTTGGAGAGTGTTTTTCCCTGTGCAGATGTGATGACAGCAACTTTGCAGTCTTCCATTATAGAGATGTGCTCTTTCATGGGTGAGAGGGGGGTAAGGTTAACATTGATCCTATCTGCCAGGATGTTGGCAATATCAGTTGGGTCTGTATATTTAGTGCCATTGAGCTGTAACTCAGGGCAGATCTGAGTGTTGCCATGACATGGACCTGTCTGTTGGACAGAGATCTCCTGAGTAGACAGTATGCAACAGAGTACAGATTGAGTTAAATTCAGTCTTGTTGCATGGGGCAACTGTTTGAGGCCAGTAATGCACCTGTTAAGGTACTTCATTGGTCTTTCCAGCTGCTGAAGGTGCCTAGTCAGATTAATTGCAAGTGTGTTGTGGTACTCTCTGACGGGTCTGATGACTGATAAGTAGAGGGAACCTCCTTTGACCTACATGCAAAGACCTTGGCAGTTTGTGGGAACACAAAGCATTATTTTCTCACCACTTTGTGAATGTGTTTCTGGAAGTACAGATGACTATCCACATTTGTCCATAGATCCCTTATTATTACCTCCATATTTAGGGTGTTGGCACCTATATGGTATTTGTATGACTGTAGCTCGACGACATACTTTTGACACCACATCTGTCTGAATGGGACCCTTTTTAAGGATGTTTCTGTTGTCCCAAACATTGATTATGACAACTTTTTGGCAGTCATCCACAAACTTTGCTAAACATAGCCCTCGTGTGTTTGACTGTATTTCTGAAAAGTATACACCAGACTGGAGGGGTCCCAGGACTGAGCCATGGGGGACAGCAGTTGTTACCAGCTTGTACAGGAGACCACAATTCTTACCTTGTGTGATCTATCTGTGCCCCACTTGGCAATCCATCAGATGACAGACATATTTATGCACAGGTTGTTGATTTTGTGGATACGATGTGTCTGGGATGTTGGCAAAGGGCTTTTCAAGGTCTATGTGGGACGTGTGTAGCTCATTTCATTGATGTATGTCCTGGGTGACTGCCTTGTAAACAGTCTAGCAGGTTTGAGAACCATGATCTGCCAATGACCAAACCGTAATTGGTAGGGTTGGGTGTTTGTAGGCTCCCAATAGCTCTGTTTATGAGTTCCATCATGATGGATTCCATGGCCTTGCAGATCAGGCTTAATAGGCTTATAAGACAATAGTTCCCATGTTCTGTTGTGTACCAACATTTGTGGAGTGTGTCAAACATTGCTTTAACACATTCAACAGTTTCATATCCTGTACAGAAGGTGAGTCTCAACAGACTGTTCAGGTGCAGGCTCTGTTTGTTCTGGAGTTCACTTATGACACAGCTAGGGAAACAATGTAATCCCATAGACGCCATGTTTTCAGGTTTGGAAGGAGCTGTTTACCCATTCTATATAAGATATTTGTGCTTTCATAGTCTCCAGGTATGATGATAGGGCCTTTTGTCAGTGAAAGGGAGGTATGTATGTATGGGCCTGTCTGACAGGATGTTGGCAATGTCAGTCATTTACAGTTTGCACTGACTCAGGACATATATGAGTGTACATTGCTATTTATGACATAGCGGAAGGAAGCGTCATGGTTCTCTATGGACTCCTTCACAGATTATTTTGCCAGAACATGGATTGGATAATATTTGGAGTGCACATTGTTTGTTGATGATACTGATTGCAGGTTTATTAATCTTCTTTGCTTTTGCACTTTCTGTGAACAGCTTAAGTACTTGTGGTACATAGTTTGATTATGACAGGGTTCCAATATATTATATGTGTCTGTTTTCATATAACTTTGTGCACAAGGCAGGATTGGTGGATAGTGACAGGTTCCTAGGGTGAAACATGCAACTGCCAGCTATGTGTGGCCCACTGCTGTACTCAGACATGGCCTAAGTGTGTGAGCATGCCCAGTATGATCTTTCAGTGTGTTGCTGAATGAAATCCACTACATTTGTTGAAGTGTGTGAGCACGCCCCGTATACACATATATACTATATGTGTGTGGAAAATCAAGTTGCATTTTTACTGCCGGGCTCACCTTTGTGTCATAACTCAACAGGGATCATGCTGTGCCTGCAGGGCTTCCATGAGAAACTTTGCATAGACTTATCAACATTTCTACATACAGGGGGGACAGCTATTCTTTGTACATTTCTACCCGGGGGCACACCTGATTGTTACTGTGGGTGTACATAGGATGAGGGGTTCACCTGATACTTATACACATTTGCTAGGCCTGCACTGCTATGTAAGGTACACCATTTCAGTCTGTACTGTTGCCTATTGTACTGGCTTGAGGCATACTACTGTACTACGGTTCATAGGTTCATAGGTTCATACTAGGCTATCTGCCCTAGGGCATTTATAAGCCTAGCCAGAGTATGTTTGGCTTTCGCCACCCATTTTAAATTAATTTTGCTATGCCCTTTTTCGAGGTTAGTATACTGTGCCTCTGTGTAACAGTGACACAGAAGTGATACCCGGGGTAAACCTACGATCTCCCATCCACTCATCAAGACTCCTCTTGAAGAGAGTCAATGAGGGACTCCTGCCTAACCTGGACTGGGATTTTATTCCAGAGTGAAGGGAGCCTCTGGGTTATGAATCTGTCCCTCCAGCATGTCCTATTTATTTCAGTGCTGAGGTTCAAGTCTCTCAAGCGTGTAGCTCGATGGGATTTGGATTTTTTGAGGTGCAGCATGTCCCTTAATTCTGGGTTGGACATGGCCTTATACGTCATGCACAGGTCACCTCTGAGCAGGCGGTATGCCACTGAGTAGAGCTGGAGTTTCTTTAACCAGGCAGCATATGGCATCTGTTTGAGCCCTTTGATCCTCTTGGTGAGGTACTTTTGGGGTCTTTCCAGTTGCTGCAGGTGTCTGGTAAGGTACATCCCAAAAGGGGCATTGTACTCAATTATGGGCCTGATGATGGATGAATAAAGAGGCATGATGACCTCCCCTGATCTAGATGTGAATCCCTTCATTATTAGGTTGTCTATATAAAACGTTTTTCTAACCACTTTGGCCACGTGGTTGTCAAATGAGAGATTGCTATCAACTTGGGTCCCCAGGTCCCTAATTACTTCTTCTGTACTTAATGGATTACCACCTATGTGGTAATTTGTGGGCACTTTGTTTTTGCCAAAGGGGATGACTATACACTTTTTGGCGTTTAGCTTGAGGCCATGGCTCTGGCACCAGTTGTCTGTTTCTATGAGGCCCTTTTGGAGGATACTTGTGTCGGCTGGAGAGTCGATTATGGCACCAGTTTGCAGTCATCTGAACTTGGTCAGCCACAGTCCTTCCGTGTTGGCCTGCACCTCCGAGAAATATATACCGAACAAGAGAGGTCCCAGGGCTGAGCCTTGTGGGACGCCACTTGTAACTGGTTTGGAGTCTGACATGGCTCCAGCAATTCTAACCATGTGAGTTCTGTCCTTGAGCCAGTTTGCAACCCATCTAGTGACATAGGGGTTTATATTTAAGCTGGTGAGCTTATCTATAATGCCTGAGTGGGGTATTGTATCAAAGGCTTTTGCAAGTTCCAGGTAGGCTGTGTGGACCACCTTCCCCTCGTCAATGGCCTTGGTGACTGTTTCAAAGAAATCGACCAGGTTTAAGAGGCAGGATCTGCCCTTAACAAAGCCGAACTGGGTAGGATCCAGTGTCTGTAGGTTCCCAATATCTTTATTTATGACGTCCATGATGATCCTTTCCATAGCTTTGCAGACCAAGCTAGTCAGGCTTATGGGGCGATAGTTTCCAGGATCCGTTGAGGCACCACCTTTGTGGAGAGGGACCACTGTTGCTGTACACCACTCTTTGGGTACATATCCTGTAGTAAATAAACAGCAAAAGGACGATCACCAAACGGAACGGGATACCAATGCCAGTAGTATAGAAAATAAAATGAATAAATGCAGTCAATGACATATATCGTATCCCATAGAGACGATGGCACTAATACTGACAGTTAGCATAAATCCAACGGTCTTCACTGAATTCTTAAGGCTCTCTCCAGCGTAAAATACAGCACGATAAAAAATGCAGCAGCAGTCAGCAGACCTATAAAAACTTTTAATGACAGAGTAGCGCTTTCACCAACAGGCTTTATCAACTCACAATGAAAACCTCATACTGATGCTTTATATATAGAAATATAAGCACATTCATTGGTCTGTTAATAAATCAATTAGAACTAATTAATACAATTAAAGAAATAGTTTAAAATACATGCTAAATAAACACCTGCATATACACAGTCACTCCATCTGAAACAAAACCTCTCATACAAAACTGCCCAAAAGACGTGTATATAGAAATATATATACATAGAAAATGTATATGTAATAGAAATATACATGTATAAAAATAACATAAACCAACCCTAAAAAAATCATGTGTATGTATAAATGTAATCATTATATATAAACACATATTCCATATACTTGTAATACTTATAAATATCTGTATACAAAACATGATGGTAAAAAGTTTTTTAAAAAATTTTTTAAGCATTTAAAAAGATATATACTTTATATATATGAGGAAGCTGATAAATGAATAGTAAATTGTGGGATCTCACTTCTTATGCACCTTCCTTGTTCTTCTTTTCTTAAGGATAGGTTTTATTTGAATTTTATCGTTCAAACCTGGTGGCTGATGTGCCCTCAGGCGAATGATCCATCTAAGTTCACATTCCAATATAAAATTGTCTAAATCCCCTCCCCTGACATTGGGGTGTATATGTTGTATGACCCGAAAAAGGAAGTTATGTGTGGTACCCAACATAAGTTGATGTTTAGCTAATGCATTATGTTCTGAATGCTTACTAATGTGGTAGACATGCTCTCTCACTCTCTCTCTCAGCTGTCTACTGGTCTTTCCCACATAGAAAGATGTGCAAGCTGTGCATGTAGCTAAATATACTAGCCCTTTGCTCACACAATCTGTACCTGTATTAAATACAAACTTCCTATGTGTCACTGGATGCTCAAACACTGTATTAGTGTTCATGTAAATACACTGATTGCATTTGTTGCAGGGAAGAGTATTGACCTGTAAGTCTGAAGTATGGTTGTAATTTATACTGGATAGTGAAGGATAACATAAAATCCTTTTAAGATTAGGTTTATTACAGAACGTGAAGGTGGGTGTTTCACCAACTAAACTACCTATATCCTCTTCAAGAAGTAATGTATCCCAATGTTTTAATATACTTCCCTTTAATATTCCAAAATCTTTAGTATAATAAGTTAGAAATCTCATGCTCAACTCCTTGTTACTTTCCCTAATACTTTCATTAACACTAAATTCAGAAAAATAAGGCTGTGCTATAGTGTCTCTCTGTTTATATATTTCTTCAGAAATTGAGTTGAATGTTGTGATATCATAGCCTCTATCCATAAAATTGTTCCTAAGAAGTTCTAATTCTCGTGTGAATCCTTCCACAGAAGGATTGAGCCTAGATGCTCTTGTAATTTGCCCCATTGTTAATCATGCTTCTCCTGTTTTCTCTAATGAAAGTAATGGGTCTATAGTTAACAATTTCAATGACAACATTCATGTCATTACTAGTAATATAGAGAAGGCACCAGAAGGAGTTAATCAGATGGGCCATACACATATGGCATTGAGTAAAGGGATACCCCTAACACCAGAGGTAGTGGTTAGAAGGAAAACGCAGAGTAATAATTCTGCAACAAATAAGTTGGATACCCCTTTCCCCATAGCTGTGCATCAGTCCATGGAACGAAAGAGATCCATGAGCAGGGGAAGGCACAAACGAAAATTACCAGAAAGCGAACATGTTGGTCCCACCCTAAAAAAGATGTGGGACAAGATGGGAACTCGCTAGTGGTCAATCTTTCGAAAAGAGAACTTAGTCCTGAAGAAATACAACTTTTGAATAAGGGTCTTAGTTTTGTTCCCTCAAGTAAAGGTGACATTACAGACATGATTATAGATGTGAAGAAGTTTAATTGATTTATTAACAGACCAATGAATGTGCTTATATTTCTATATATAAAGCATCAGTATGAGGTTTTCATTGTGAGTTGATAAAGCCTGTTGGTGAAAGCGCTACTCTGTCATTAAAAGTTTTTATAGGTCTGCTGACTGCTGCTGCATTTTTTATCGTGCTGTATTTTACGCTGGAGAGAGCCTTAAGAATTCAGAGAAGACCGTTGGATTTATGCTAACTGTCGGTATTAGTGCCATCGTCTCTATGGGATACGATATATGTCATTGACTGCATTTATTCATATCCTGTAGTAAGGCTGAGATTGAACAGTAGTTTTATGTTTGGGTTTAGCTCTTCTTGGAGTTCATGTAGGATGCAGCCCGGGACACCATCTGGTCCCATTGATGCTGTGTTTTTTGCTTTGGAGAGGGTGGCTCTTACCTGAGCATCTGAGATGTCAGGGGAGCAGCACTCTGCTGGGATAGATATTTGCCCTTTTGGTGGGGAGGGGGGGAGATGTTTGCACTGAACCTGTCAGCTAGGATGTTGGCAATGTCTGTGGGTTTGGTGTATTTTTTGTCATTTTGGACTAATTCTGAGCATATCTGGGAATTCCCACCCAGGTTCCTAACATAACTAAAGAAAGCCTTGTGATTATCCTTAGTGTCCTGTGCAATTTTTCTTTCTAAGCTGGCCTTGGATGATTTTATGAGTGCTCATAGTTTTTTGCTAATACTGATCAGAGATGCCTTCTCTTTTTGGGATTTTGCTCTATCATGTAGTAGCTTCCTCCTTCTATTGTATAGTTTGTTTATGGCTGGGGTCCACCAGACAGGACGTCTGCCTTTGGAGGATTGGGTCTTGGTTTTATTTGGGATTGCATGATCCATGCATTCCTGAAGGTGTTCATAGAATGCGTTTATAAAGGATTCTCCGGTCTGGGCCATATTTTCTACAGGTCCGGGGGCTTTTAAGGATTCCACCTCTGTTTTGAGGAGTGTGAAATTTGCTTTAGAGAAGTTTTTCACTGTGGTTTTCTGGGCAGGGGATGGGGTCAGGATGAGAATAATCAGTGAGATTAGTTTATGGTCTGATCTTACCAGTGAGGGATACACTTCTGGTCTGGAGCATAGAGTCCCCATGTTGGTGATGATCAGGTCCAGTATGTTTTCCCCTCTTGTGGGAGTGGTAACAAGTTGTTCCATAGCATTTGAGTTTATACATTCTAGGAACCTTTGGGCTAGGGTGTTGGAGCTAGAGTAATGCTCCTAGTCTATGTTTGGGTAGTTGAAGTCACCCAATATAATGGTGTTTGGAGAGACCTTCATATTTTCCAGCGTTCTCAGGAAGGCTGAGTGGGGTTCCTGGGTTTGGGAGGGTGGTCTGTGGTAGGCTATAAACTGGAAGGCAGTTTTACCCACTGTTAGTTGCACATGGATAGTCTCTGATGCTTCGTGCTGTGCCACCAACCTGGAGGTGTGGGTATCTTTGATGAATATCGATACTCCCCCTCCTTTTGTGGTTCTTTCCAAGTTTTGGAGCCATAAAGCATGGTATGAGGTATAACCTGGTAGTGCTGGGGTGCTCTCGGGAGCCTTGAACCAGGTTTCTGTTACTGCACAGATATCGATGTTCTCCATGCTAAGGAGAGTTTTGAGTGCGTGCATCTTGAGGTTTAGACTTCTGGCGTTGAGCAGCATTACTCTTAGTTTCTTATCCCTTGTGATACCTATGGAGGTGGGTTTGTCTTTTGAGCCGTGCCTAAAAAAGGCACTATGGGGGTAGCAAGAGTCTTTGCCAATATCCGAAAGCCCAGGGGTGACAGGTGCAAGCCGTCCCTAGCGAAGCATCGTGGCTAGTCGAGCATGTCATCCCAGGCTGACAGGCATTGGATCCCCTTTGAATGACACCAATACTTAAGCCAATTGTTGAAATTGATCATCTTGTCTTCATATTGTGGCATCATTCTTGGTGAGGGTAAGATGCTACTCAAGGTCAGGGTCATACCGGCCTGGGCTACATGCTCAGAGAGCTCCTCTATGTCTCTTTTCATGTAGTCCAGGGAGGTACATCTCAGGTCATTCACACCAGCATGGACAATGACTGAGTCATATTTGTACTTGCCTTGGAGTTACCTGAGTGCTTGTGTTATGTGGCAGATCCTAGCGCCCGACAGGCAGCTCACCGTGACCTATTCCTTGTTCAGCCTGGTGAGCGGGACATCAGTGTGCCTGACGATAGAGTCACCTATTACAAGTGTATCGGGTGTGTTGTTTAGCCTTAAGGGCTGTGACTGTTCGGCGCACTGGCTTTGTGAGCTATGTGTTGCACTTGTTTTGTTTTGGGGTAGTGGTTGCTTGGGTGTCTGCTTTGGAGGTCTCTGCTGCTTAGGCAGATTTTTATTTAGAGCCTCCGAGTATTTTTTTTGTGTTTATGTGTTTGGTTTGCTGTCGTGGTAGGTCTATGTGAGACTGGAATTGTAGTGAGTGTGGTTTCCTTCTCCTCCTGACTGGTTACGCCAGTACTGAGTTGAGAGAGCTTAGCCTCCAGTTTGGCTATATGGTTGCATCTCTCACACGTGTTGGAATTTGTTGGGAGGAGGAGAGGGTTGTCTGTGTACATGAGGCAGTTGTAACATTGCCTCAAGATTCCCAGATTCACCAGCTGGACCGGAGAGGAGATTGACAACTGACCTTTGGACATGCTAGAATAGTAATGGGAATTCCTTTATAATTGAAAAATAGGGCCAATGGGGAACAAGGTACTCAAGGGGAGTTTGTGAGGGTGTAGTGCTTTTAATTTTTTAGTGCTGACTTATATAATTGCTTTAGTGAGCAAGTGCCAGGTAACTTAAATGCAATGTGTTACAGGTAACTTAAATGCAAAAACGACAAACAGTAACTTTCTTTCAAGTGAAACAAGGAAATAAGTACAGTAAGCAATGCAGATATCACTAGGGATCCACAGAAGCGCTGAAAAGCCGCGTTTTAGGTGGAATTAGCATTTCAGGGAAATAAGCAAACACCAACAAGCATACAAACAAAGCTAGATTCAGCAGGCCTGGATCTAGTCTATGCTACAGCAAACAAGGTGTACCAATTTCAGTAAGAAACAATTCAAATATGCAGGCACTATAAGCCTTGAACCAGAAATTCCCAGCTCAGAAGGTCAGAGTCCAGCCTCTCCTCCCACAAGAGTGCAGACCACGAACCTTCTTAATGTAAAAGAACTGGCCTGAAGCCCAAGTGCTTAAACCAGAACTAATACACTTTTAGAATAACAGACACTGAGCCCTCAATCAGCAGTTCCCAACTTAGAAGGATGTAAGCTACCTGTCCTGCCACCACAGTGCAGGCCACAAACCTTCCTAATGTAAAACAACTGGTCTGAAGCCCAAGTGCTTAATCCAAAAGACTTAGAATGATAGTTACACTTTAATCACGTTACTACCAAGCAGTCATAAATACAATTGAATACTTTAAAGAATGCCTGGATTAGTGCTCAAGTTATACAAACAAAGCTAGATTCAGCAGGCCTGGATCTAGTCTATGCTACAGCAAACAATGTGTACCAATTTCAGTAAGAAGCAGTTCAAATATGCAGGCACTATAAGCCTTTAACCAGAAATTCCCAGCTCAGAAGGGCAGAGTCCAGCCTCTCCTCCCACAAGAGTGCGCATCACGGACCCTCTTAATGTAAAATAACTGGCCTGAAGCCCAAGTGCTTAAACCAGAATTAATACACTTTTAAAATAACAGACACTGAGCCCTCAATCAGCAGTTCACAACTTAGAAGGATGTAAGCTACCTGTTCTGCCACTACAGTGCAAACCACAAACCTTCTTAATGTAAAACAACTGGTCTGAAGTCCAAGTGCTTAAACTAAAAGGCTTAGAATGAGTTACACCAAGCAATAATAAATACAATGAGTACTTTTAAGATTACATAAAAGCAAAATAAAGTAGGAAGAAACACAAATACAGTAAAGCAGATACATTTTTTTTTTTGAGTGAGCAAATGAGATGGGCCCAGGAGGAGTATCCAAGTGCAAATTTACAAGAGAGGCGGGCAGTTTGAAAGCCACCAAGATTAACACCAAACCAAAAAAAGGGAGGGTGGGTGGGGACCTACTGAAAAACAGAGTCACAACTTCCAGCTAGATATTGCTCAATGCAACACAAACAAATTAATTTAAATCATGTATTATTTGAAAAAAGTGCAGATAAAAATTTACTTAACTTCACTTATGCATTCATACAGGTCTTAGCATCCAATGTCAAGTATATTAGATTATGACTTCATAGCCTACCAAACCCACATCACACCACCTGGCCTGCTGTTCTCTGTCTGCATAGGCCTGTGGGGGAGGTTACCCATATACCTCTTTAGGGTCATGATACAGCATTTCTTTGTGTCTGCATTTGTGTACAATTGTCCTGCTGTGTCTGTGCCAGTGTAATGCTGTCATGGCTTAGTGGTTCAGTACTGTGACTATAGTGCACAGTATCCTGGGTTCGAGCCCTGTCACTGCTTTTTATTTTCATGCTGGCCAGACCAGACTGCTTAAGGAACAGTACAGCAAATATGAGCATGTTTACCTGACTTTGCTCAACTTTGCCCGACCTTGCCCAACATTGCTCAATGTTGCCCGACGTTGTGCTAGTTAGCGCAGGCAATTTTGTTTACATAGACAAAATAGTGGTAAAAGCTGCTTAGCACTGCTTTATATTGTTTAAAACATGGCAATCATGCCTCAGGTGGTGCTGCAGGGCTGCCTATGTTGGATGCACATAGTACACTCCCTATACATGTTTGAAAACAGGTAGTGTCAAGTTAGGCATCCCTTTTATTTTATGTGTGAGTCAGAGAGAGGTATCATTTCCAGGGTTCTTACTGAGCCAGTGTTTGTGCTATGCGTTTCCTCTTTGCCAAGACCAAGGCATACTGGGCATGCCTCCTTCTGCCTACTGGGGCAGGCTCAGGTTGTTCCTCCTCAGAGTCACACTGTGCCTGTGATGGCCTTGGCAATTGTGGGGGACTGTTTGGCCCTGCCCCATGCTGTTCCTGCTGCAGCTGTTTTTGCAGGATCATATTGTGTAGCATGGCACATACCATGACAATTTGGGTACATGTAGTTGGTGAGTACTGCAAGGCTCCACCAGATGTGTCCAGGCACCGGAACCATGACTTCAGCATCCCAAACACACGCTCAATTACGTGTTTGTGCGTGTCCCTCATTATGGAGTTCTTGTTCAGGTGTGTGTGCATTTCTGATGGGTGTCATCTGCCATGGCTCCAGTGCGTATCCAGCATCCCCCACTAGGTGACCGTCAGGGATGTCCCCATTGGCAAATGCCTGGTACAGCTGTGTCAGATGCCAGATATGGGAATTGTGCTGGCTTCTACGGCAGCTAGCACACACATTCAGTATTATGCCCTGGGCATCGCACATGACCTGGCAGTTGATGGAGGGGAAGCCCTTGCGGTTGAGGTAGGCCCTATCCCGCTCACCGGCTGGTGCTTTGATGTGTATGTGCGTGCAGTCAATTTCACCCACTACCTCAGGGTATTCCGCTATTTGCTGGAAGAGACGCATATTGCTGGCCAATGCCTCATGGGAATTGGGGAAATATACATGATCACCGACATGTGCTGACATGGCATTCAGGAACTGGTGCAGTACCTTTGATGCTGATGCCTGTGAAATCCCCATCATATCACCAGTTGGTCTCTGGAAGGTACCTGTAGCTAGTATTCTTATGCCAACACATACCTTGGTTTCCACTAGGATGGGTTCCCCTCTGTTGGTTCTGTGTGTGAGGAGTGGCCTGCACAGCTCAACAATTTGCTGCAGGAGGTCTCTGTCCACTCCATAGTGCTCCAATATCTCCAGCTCATGTAGCCCCTGGTAGGTTACCCTGGGTCTGTACACTCTTCTCCGTCTCCTCAATGTGGGTTGCTCAGCAGCATTCACAATGGTACCACCCTCAGCATCTTGCACATGTTGCCTTATAATAGCAATGGCAGCCCCTAACATTTTTTTGTCTGAGTTAAGCTTTTTAAGTTTTCACTCTTTTTGTATACTGCAGTGTTGCAGTGTTTCTGAGAAAAACATGGGGGAATGTTGTTTGCAGAGTTTTAAGTGCTGGGCTGGGCTGGGCTGGTGTACTGCCTGTGTAATTGGCTGATTCTGATTGATTTCACCTGGCAGCTCTGCTAGTTCTCCTTGGTTAACTTCTACTACTTCTTTTCCTTTCTTTTCTCTTTCTGTTTCCACACAACAAGCACAAACACGCGCACGCATGCACACAGGCTTACACTGGCTTAGGCAGGTGCACACAGGCTTAGACGGGTTTACAGGCATGCACACAATGATATCCATGGCATACACCTTCGGTTTCTGGGTTTCAGTTAAGACAACTGTAGACACGCCTCTTCCAGTCCTGAGTAACTCACAGCAAACACAAGCCACTCTGCTCAAATGAGCTTACAGTCTTTCATACATACCCCCTCATGATGTCACCTATCTTCTACTCTACTACTTCCCTACTCCTACACTTACACTCTAGGGACATGGCTCACATGCCAGGGAAAATTGGGATTCACTATCCTTATCCTCATTTGCATAGGCTTGCCTACTAATGCTTGGTTACATCTCTGAAACTGAGCTTCGCCCCTTAGCAACCACTACTCAGTAGCCATGTTGTCTTCAGCCTGCCATTCACCTGTATGGCAGAAGAATATTTTTAATAAGAATGTCTATTTTTGGCTTATTTTTTTTATTTTCTGTTTTTTAAAGAGCCACACGTTTGCGCAGCGCTGCGCTATGCTTAAACATCGGAGATCAGGAAAAAAATGATTTTTATTAATTTTCAACAGATCAAAATGCCAATGGCCTTATATTTGGCCATTGGCATGCTTTCTCAACTGGATGCATCCATAATTTGGAGCTGTCATAGCTCCATTTTGCTATTTGCAGAACTGTACTCCGTTACCAATGGAGTACATTTCTGCAAATAACTCTACTCTTCCACGGACATGTTATTGTTTCCCGGATCGCAAATTTACCTCATTTGCATAGCTTTCAGCAGCAAATGAGGTAATTTGCATAACATAACACTGTCCGTGCAAGAGTAGTTTTAGGAGCTCTCATGCACGCCCCTGCCGGCTGTTGCTGGATCGCTCAGCAGACATATTGGCTGTCTGCCGGCTTACACTACTCTTAGACTCCATGCAAGCCTTTGTGAATCTGACCCATTGTCTAAAACTATTTCCATTAATTCTGTGATAAAATTCACTTCTGAGTTTTGGAGGAAACTACTACTAATGAAGCTATCACAAAATAATCCCAAGCCTTCATTTTTAGGGATGCAACAGAATAAATCTATAACATCAGTCGTAAGAAAAATGAGATTGTCCATGAATCACCTTTTAGGCATCCTAGAAAATCCCACAAATCCTTAGAAATATGTGTGCAAGAAGATAAAATAGTTTTCACTCTCCTATCAATATAACTAGCCAAGGGGTAAGCCTTCCACCCTTGTGCTGCCACAATAGGTCTAAATGGAGGGTCTGTACTGTTTTTGTGAACTTTGGATATACCAAATATGCTGGAATTCTAGGTGAAGTGAAGGATAAAAAAAAATCATGTAATTTATTTGTTAGAATACCCTGCATCAAGGCGTCTTCCAAAAAAGATGTCATTTTTTTCTTATGTGCAATATCGACTTGATTGAAGGAAGAGATCTCGTAAACAGAATCATTATAATCATTATAATCAATTTGATCAGAAATAACTATCCCCCACCTCTATATGGCTTCATCACCCTTATACTGCTATTATTAATTAAATTGTTCAGCAAAAATCTTTCCTGCTAAGTCAAATTAGGTTTACAATAGTTACTATTTTTACTAATTCTATAAAAATTGTGTTCACAAAGCTTCTTGAACATCTGAATTGTTGGAGGGCGAGTACCTACATATGTACTTTTCTTCCTCACTGCATTATTACTGGGATGGTTGCTAATAGGACCAAATTGGACAGCCAGATTTAATTTCCTAACAAACAACTTAAGTTCACAAAGGGCATCAACAAGGTCAAATTTGCGCTCAGATACAAATCAGAAACCTTTGTCTAACAGTGAAAAATGCTCTTTAGTGATAGTAATATTTCTATAGTTGAAAATATTAAAATCATTGTAACTGTGAATAATTCCATCTTTTTTGTTGCAAATATAGTGTTTATTTCTTTTTTTAAAAATGAACAAGTTGCAGTATACTCATATACAAAAAAAAAAGAAAAAAACCATAAGATAACTTATATAAAACATTGCATACAATGAAATAAAAAGTTGGAAGTGTACAACCTATTATGAAGTATCAATTAACATAAAGCATTTTTATCTAGAGTACTTATTCATTGATGTATAATTTAGTAACATAATAATTTTGACTGTACACTTGTAACAAGAGCAAAATGCAATGACAGAACAAGATCCCCGGGATTCATGAAGCTCGGCGCAAGGACGGCATTAGCCTTGCACCGACCGTGTGGCATAGAGATGGCGCAGCAGCACCACATGCATATTAATGAAGGCACGCTGCTGTAACGGCCATGTGCATAGGAAATGTGCACTAGTGCAGGGGGCATGTCCAAGCGCTGCACGGAGACGTGAACATGTCAGCTGCATACGCGCAACCTAAAATGCTGACTAGTACAGCCTGCCTCTAATAGTAATCACTCCTGTCAGTGTCTGTGGATACTGAAATGTATGCAAAGCAAACAAGACAGTTTTGCAAACATGAAAATAAAAAGTAAAACACAATCCCACAATCATATGAATATTAAAATGTGTGATACACATGTACAGAAAAGTCACCAGTACATACCCACGTAATGGTCTGGACTGAACTGAGCCATCCAACTACAACACACCTGGATGCATAACTGAATACTCATCATCCCCTCCACAGCACACAACCCCCCCCCATTCCTGAACATCCACCAAATCCAGCCATACTCGGGCTGCTAGCTTGGTGCAGCCATATCTGCACATAGTGACCACTACTCATATCTAGTAAGCAGTCTCACCCTAGGCAGTCTCAGGATTGCAAACTATGTATCCCTTGCATGTATAACCCTACCTTATTTTTGTAAAGCCAAAGGAATCAAGGTCATCGGTCCCCACAATTTTTGGATATCCCTCATGGGATAAGTATCTGTTCTAAACATTAGACTTGGTGTCACGACATGATGTCCAGTCCTGTAGACATCTGGACACAAGTTGTATGAGCAGTAGTTGTCCACAAGACTGCTCAGCCTCCAGCCGGTCCTGCAGAATCTACGAACCGGGATTAAACACCTGACCATGATGCATATCTCTCCATGTGCACTATTGGGAATATATACCTTACACATTTTCATAGTGGCAGTCAGATATAGGGTGATTAAGGTGCTTTAAAGCAGACATAAGTAGGGTTACCACCTGTCCCACTTTGCGAGAGACAGTCCCTTTTTGGGCAGTTGTGCCCTGACCAAAAATAATACAATGGCAAATGTCCTGTGATTGTAATACTTATGTCCCATATTTCTTGTAACAGTTGCATAAAACAGTTATTTCTGTTTGTAAAATACTTAAATGTTACAGGAAACAGAATAAGCAACTAAACTGCTACAAGAATAAGCTTTCATTTAGGGAAATAAGTAAAGTTCTAACCTTTGTACTGACCATGGGGGTATGTGTCAGCCTGTAAAATTTGATTTGTATCCCAAAAATGCCCCACTTTAGCCAATTGAAAAGGTGGCAACCCTAGACGTAAGCGGGTATGCAAGCGTGTACGCGCGATGGTAAGTTGAGGTGATTCAATGGTATGGGAAATGTAAATAAGCATGTAGGTGCATATGCATGTGTATGTACAGACCAATATAAATATAAACATATATATATATATATATATATATATATATATATATATATATATATATATATATATGAAGAATGAACATGGTCACAATATAGCAGTCATAATGAATGTGAAGGAAAACAGCAGAGGAAACCCCCATAATATTTAATGCTGTTATATATCAGGATGGCCAGAGGTGTTACAGTATGAATTTGGAGATCACATCAGTGAATGTAAATTTCATTTTTAAAAACCTAGTACATATATGCCCAGTAATCATCCTTTGATCGATGCCTTTTATAGATTAGTTGAAGATGATTTACCTGCTTTTTATGGAGAAGGCAGTCTTAGTAGAGGTCAGAATAAGACTAAGGGTAGAAATTTTACTTTTAGAGATAGGATTGCCATGCGCAGACTACAAAATGATTCTACCATGGTCATCAGACCCGCAAATAAAGGTGGCCCTGTGGTAGTTATGGATCAAGAGGGTTACCGAGAAGCCATGATTAGAATGTTGAGTGATGCTAAGTACTATCAAGTGATAAGTAAAGATAAAGTTGATTAAATCAAGTGCAAGATATCTTCTATGATAGAAGACTTGGTCAGAAGTTTTGACATTACATATGAATTAGGCACATTTTTTGAAGTAGAGTATCCTATGATCCCCATTATACAGGGCCTGCCTAAAATTCATAAAGACAGCTTGAATCCTCCTATGAGACCTATTGTCTCTGGTAAGGGGTGATGTACTGAACCTTTCTCCATATATGTCGAGAAGGTTCTTCGACCACTCTTGGACAAAAACATCATTGTCCTCAAAGATACCAAACAATTTTTGTTAGATTTATATAGCTTTACTAATACACATACAATGAATTCTGACATGTTATTTGTCATGCTTGATGTACAATCTTTGTTTATGGTTATTCTGAATGAGCTAGGTGTTGAGTCAGTCAAGAAGTACTTGATTAAACATAGTAGCCATGAGGGTAAACATATTGATCTCATATGCCTTTTCCTGGAAGTTATCCTGGAAAACAATGTCTTCATTTACGAACATGAGTTTTTTATCCAATGTGATGGCATGGCTATGGGCATGTCGTGTGCCAATAGCTACACCAACATGGTCCTGGCTCTTTGGGAGGAAAATTGTTTATTCATTACTGACAGGTTCCAGAAACATGTGTTGTTTTACTGTCATTTTGTTGATTATGTTTTTCTGATTTGGAATGGCAAGGTTGATGACAAATGACTTAGAATCATTTGCATGTGATATGGATGTTATGACAGATTACCTCAAGTTTACACTGAAATATTCCAATACCTATATTGAATATTTAGATGTGTTTGTAGAAAAGGTTATGGATGTTTATATCAACACTGGACTTTTCAGAAAAACATGCCATAGGAATACTCTCTTACATAGACATAGTATGCACCCCCCTTATATATTTAAGAAAGTTATAAGAGGGCAAGGAATGAGAATTTCCTGATTAAATGCCACAGATATAGGTTACCAACATGAGTTAACTGGCTTTAAAGACAGACTTCTAGATAGAGGTTACAATAAAGTTGAGATAGAAAGAGGTCTTGTAGATCTTGACCTTATTAGAGAGGGTAGAGCTGCCCCGTACTTTTCTGACAATGCAGTATCTACTGGAATAACAAGGGATGAACCTTTGGGTGTCAGAATCCCCATGTTTTACACCATTGATAATGGGGCTATCTTTAATATCATTAATAACCATTGGAAGATTCTTACCACAAACAGTGACCATAGGAACATCTTTGGTGAAAGACCTGCATTTAGATTTAAGAACAAAACCAACCTTAGAAGAATATTGTGCCAGACTACACATAGAGGTACTTTCAGTGTTAGCACAGGCACCACTCCTTGTGGGAAGTGTAATTTATGTAGCTTTATTAATACCAGTGATTGTTTTATCCATCCAGACACTGGCAAGGAACATAGGTTTAAAATAGCTGCAAATTGTAACACTTCACATATTGTTTATTTGGCTGTGTGTAATTTATATTCCTCTTTTTATATTGGGAAGACCAATAGAACATTTTGTACCTGTATAAGGTAACATCTATATGGCATTAGGGTGAACTATATTAACAATGCCTTAGCTAAACATGTCATGGCTTTACGTGATGAGCACACTTTTAGCTTTATGGTTATAGATGTAGTCATACCCATCATTAGACAAGGGGACATAAAAAATGGCACTGAGAAAAAGGAGGTCAATTGGATACTAAGGCTTAGAGCCGATAGAGGCAGGGGGCTTAATGAGAGGGCTTCCCTTAAACCCATATTGAAATCCCAAAGATAATTTATGGGGTTACCATGATTTGACTCCTTTGGCTACATCCCTTTCTTCTCCCCCCTTTGCTACCTTTTAAGAGTGACATGGGTTCTCTTGACACTATATATTATCCTCTCTGTTACATTTTTTGTCAGACTTCCTTATGCCAGCTTTTATTAATGTAACATTATCAGTACAGACATATTTATTAGAATGTGTTAGTATTGGGCATTACATTTTGGTGTCTGTATTTTATATTTCTGTAATTTAAACATGTTTTATATGTACTTTTTTATATATGTTGTACAGAATTTTTAATTTGTTTTAATTAGTATACTACGTCATAGTCTGTCGTTGACTACGTAAGGTGTGGTTTTTAGAGGTGGTGTTTTTTGGTCTGATGAAGCGAATGTGAAAGCGCTTACCTGTGTACATCATTAAAGCAAGAAGTTTATTTTATCGCTGACAGTGTTTGTGTTTGCTGCATGGTTGCCACCACCGCTGGTTTACTATTTGTTACTTTTCTTATATATTTCTTGAGTGGAGGGGCATTTACTCCATTGAGTGTATTGTGCCATATTTATATATATATATATATATATATATATATATATATATATATATATATATATATATATGTGTGTGTGTGTGTGTATAGATATCTACATACATGAAATATATATATGAAGAATGAACATCGTAACAATAAAGCAAACACAAGGGATGTGAAGGGAATCAAGAGCAATTTGGTATTATAAAGTGCTTTCAGCGTATGTCATAAAAAGCTGCCCAGAAGTGAGCAGAGCACAGCTACTCACACCACAGGCAGGGTTTTACCAGTGGAAGTAACATCGTTTAATAGCTAAGTCTACTTTACAAACAGACGGAATGTAGTCCCATGCTGGGACCTCCAAAAATTGGAAAGCACAAATGGCCGTATTCCATAACCCAGGAAACGCATGTATGTGCAAATATACATTGCGGGAGACACTGTGAATACATGAGGCAGGACAAAATGTGTGCAGGGCCCCAAACGCTCTGGAGAGGGAAATGTGTAAAGGTGTGGCATGGCTGCGATAACAAGTGGATAATGGATATTACGAGTGTGAATTCAACATGGGTGGGGTGGAGGAACTATGAGTATGCAATTATGGATGCAGGCATGCCAGGGTTGGATGGCCTGGTTCTAATGGACCGCCCCGTGGAGGTCAGCTAGTTTGTAATAGGTATATAGGCATACACACATGCAGACAACAATATGTTGAAGTACAATTTCTGTAACACATGCATTCCATTTGTTGACATAAATAATAGGAATGTGCACATACAAACATTGACAGTAGATGGAATAATAGACTGTGCAGAAGAGGGATGGGTTGAATCACACTGTATCACATTCCAGTTACCATCGGTAATCCGTACATGAACATATTGCGACATCTGTCCGCTGTATAACGTGCTAAATACTGATTGCAAGATAACTAGAGTGAAGTGTCAGTGTTATAATGCATAAGGCACTAGTATGCTGGTGAAGCATATATAAACACCTTTACGCATGTGTAAGTGTTTATGAGTGGGGAATGTATTGACATATATATATATATATATATATATATATATATATATATATATATATATATATATATATATATATATATATATATATATATATATATACGCACACACAAATTTATATATATATATATATATATATATATATATATATATATATATATATACAGCAAGATATGAATATACATGTATGCATACATATGCAGATATATCTGTATATATTAATGTAAATATATATATATATATATATATATATATATATATATATATATATATATATATATATATATATGTTACGGTAAATATACACATGTATATACCTAGATTATGTTACAGCAGTTACGGGTAACATATGTTCAGACCAGGCATATGTTGGTGGGAGGTCCAATCAACAAACGTCTACCTCCCATCCCCCCAGATTGGCCGGTGAGACATACAGACACGCAATAAAGGTAAATACAACACTGCTTCCCAGACCACTGGCAGTAAACCACCAGTGGGAGAGATCTACAAGGTCTACACTTTAAACATGGACAGCAACGTCCCTTGTGGGACACCAAAAATTTTGTTCTTCCAGGCAATGCCAGTAAAGACTACTGCGACCAGGATGTAGTTGTACATGGAACAGTAGGTTGTGCAATCCTGATAACACATGGGTTGACACAACATACGACATGTGTCCCGACATGGGGAATGTGGGCAGTGTGTAGGGGTGTGTTCATACCCCACCTGCGCCCACCTGTGCCCACAGTAAGGATGAGTGCTGTAGAGTAGTGGCAGGTAGGGGAACTATGGGTATGCAATTATGGGCCTAGGCATGCAGGTGTTGGCTGGCAGACATGTATTAGGACCACCCCCTGGATGTAAGTAATATTCCGATGTGGGTATAGCAGACGCCCATACCTCCCAAACCTTAAGAGCACATCTACTGGATAATCCGTAAACCATTGGAGGAACACATAGGGACCATATCATTGAACTGTCCCCGATTACCAGGGACATCCGTATTTATGAATCAGAATCTATCACAGTCCCAACTAAACCCTCCTAGAACTAGTGATATTAGGAGGAAAGGTGGCGGAATACATGTAATGAATAATGACAACATATAAGAGTCCTAAACAGCATGTACCTCAGACAATGTGTATGAATACATATGTGCTCTGGGTCTGTCAGTGTGTCAGGTTAATAGCACCAACCTTCTAAATGTGTCCCTTAGGTTGTTATGCAGTGTCCCTGACTCAGTGTTCATTCTTCCCCATTCGTATGAGAGGTTTTCTAGTGAGAGAAAGCACATGTTCCGCTGACTACCTTAGAAAGATGATAGAATAATAGGGTTGAGGTTACCACCTGTCCACCTTTGCGAGGGACACTCCCCTTTGGGCAGTTGTGTCCTGCAAAATAAATGTAATTATGGCAAATGTCCTGTGATTTTAGGGCAAAGATTTCCTATGTTGTCTGTAGTAGTTGCATAAAACAATTATTTTGTACCTTAAACACCTAAATGTTGTAGGAAACAGTATAAGCAACTATAATGCTACAAGAATAACCTTTTATTTAGGCAAAACAGTGAAGTACTCTCCTTTCTACTGGCTGTGGGTATGTGTTGCCCTGCAAAGTCTGACGTCTCTACATACAGGTCCTATAGGGTTGCCACATTTCCAAATGGCCAAAGTGGGACATGTTCTGTAGAAATGTCAGAATTTCCATAGTGTGCATAGTACAAAATTATACTTATTTGCACAAATAAAAGCTTAATCTAGTAAAATTTGAATTGCTTATGCTACTTCACATAACATATAGAAGTTTCATATATAAAATTACTGTTTTATGCAACTATTAATGAAACGTAGAATATAATATTGTCCTGTAATCAGGACATTTTCTATGTCTTGATTATTTTCGCAGGACACAACTGCCTAAAGAGGAACTGTCCCTCGCAAAGTGGGACAGGTGGTAACCCTAAAGTCCCACCTTGGCCAATTGAAAAGGTGGCAAACCTATAATAGGTATGCGGTAGCATGACTTGGCTGACGGATGTGGCTCCCACAACCCAACTACTTGTCTGTATTGAAGAGTCTTGGTTCCCATGTATCAGCCAAATGGGAACAGATTGTATGAGGAACACATAAATAATATGATTAATTCACTGTACAGGCCGCTGATTCCGTACAGTCGAACGTCATGCCTTCGCCTAATGGGCAGCCATTCCCAATACTGTAGCCATGTAGTCTGATGTAATAGGCATCACAAGGAGGGAGCAGATTGTATGAGGAACACACAATTAATATGATTAATTCACAGGACAGGGCGCTGATTCTGTAAAGTTGAACGCCATGCTGTCACCTAATGGACAGTCATTTTCGATACTGTAGTCATGTAGTCTGATGTAATAGGCATCACAAGGTAATAATGTGGTCCTCACTCCCACCCAGGGGTGTGAGTGACAGATGCAAGCACCAATGTTGGTGCATTTGCAAGTGCGGGAGCAAGCGGGTGTAAGCGTGTTTGGCTACCAGTATGCGAGTATTACACTGGCAAAGTAATGTAGAGGCTAACCGAGTGTAAGAGGCTGTAACCAGAGGTCAGCAGTGCTTAACACCATGCAAACCCACACACACCTGCTCCCAACTGCTTTAATGTGCCTTACTCCCTCCGTATCCAATGGGCTTGATCTGCCCTGCAACCAAATAAACATCCTTTGCAAGGGTCGGAACCAGGACCCTGCACACACAGCTAATGTGTATTACCAATACGCCCTGGCAGATATACAGACAACGGACAGTACCACAAACATATCATACAGTGCAGTCATTCAACAGTATAGGAATGTATCCCATCATGTAGATGCATATGCGAGTGTTTATGTCCAGCATATAGGTACATACATATATAGAGATGTTTCAGAAACATACCATGTGGCAACAAAGCATTACAAATGAATGAAATGGGAAACACCAGCGATGCCTGTATTATGTAGTGGTGTTGCTCTATGTGATCTCAAGACTCCCTCAGACAGACCTGTGTCAGTCATACATGCAAATAGTTGTACATTGGCTGTATACATCACTCTGTCCATGTAATGTGCATTAACACAACAGTAGCTGTCCAATCATCATGTGTGAACAGTACTCTTGCAAGGTGCTGTGTGCAACATCATCAAAATGATAAAGGTAAATGGGGTAACCATAGAGGGACCGGTAGTGCTGTGTGTACAATGGGGTCATCCTCATCACATGTACCTGGACCATGTAGGAGTGATGTGCATACCAGGATCGTGCACCTGAGGGATAGGGGTTAGGATAACAGGAGTATGTTGTGATGCATATTACAAGGGTTTCATGTGTCCAGCGGACACATGTGTGCAATGGACAGCTATGTATAGGGTAGATGTTGTCCTAGGAGCCGATTGGCCTTATGTTTCCATAGGTGAGGGTCAGATGTTGGGGAAGGAGTGTAGGTATGGCCATGGAGGATAGGTAGGATCACAGAAAAGACAGCATACAGGGTTGGTATATGACACATGTGGGGGGATACACCCAGGACGGGGATGGGTGTTCAGCATTCACAAGCCCATGGGAACAGTGGAACGGATGTACCCAGCCATGGGCAACTGCCACTGCACCGACACAGCTGCAAAGGAGGCAGTGCTGGGGGCTGTCCAGGAGGGGCAGCATCACCCTGTAAATGTGACACTCTGCCCTTGAACTGGTGTATCTGGCTTCAGAACCCCTTAGTGAGCCACAAACGCAACACTTCCGGGACTGCATGACAGCAGACATGTACCTGTCTGGTCCCGCTCCCAGGGGGGGCATGCTCCATCCTCAGTGGTAGTACCATCAGAAGGTGGTGCAGAGCCAACAGAGGTTGATGTCTATGGCTGGGCCCCAGATGTGCTAGTGCCCAGTGCCATGGTCAGCTGAAGTGGGACAGGAGGTTCTGCCGGGACATCCCAACCCATTCAGCCTATGGTGTTACATTTTAAACCCACATATGGCTTAGTGATAGACAACAGCATACATGATTACCTACAACAGTATGCATAAATATCACCAGCAGCCCAACACAACAGATGGTATACATTTGCAGAGGGAGCACAACACATGCATATATACTGCATGCCATCTGTACAATATGTAGTAGACGTGTGACCACAGCTATGAACAGTTGCCCATTATTGGCTTGTCACTGGGAACCCCAGACAGTGTCTGTCATACCACTTACTCATGTGACACATGTCCAGTCAGGGATGCAATGACAATAACACATCCCTATCATCATGTACTCTCTGCAGTCCTCACACCATGCTCCTGCTGTGCACAGACGTGTGTTCAGTGTGTAACACAGGAAACAAATGGTTGCACACACTGACCAGTTCACAGATGGCCCTACAGATGGGGGTCCCTCATGAACAGATTACTGTCATGTTTGCATTATAACATGCAGAATAGCCATTACCACACACATGTTAAACAGGCAGTAGTCTCAATGCAGCATAGCTACACTTACCTGCTGTAGTCATGTGTGGCACATCCCCCTCCTGTCTTTAGGCTATTTCCCACTGTGGAAAATGATTGAGGTACATCCAGATATCATCTGTGATGCTGTGTCAGAACACCACATCCAGGTACCACTCACAGCGACTGGCATGGCCAAATAACAACATGTTTCCCTAGATAGTGTACTGTGTTTATCATGCGGATGGCTATGGGAACATCATCACAGCTGTACCACATGCAATCAGCTAGATGGGGACTGCAATAGGTGCAGAGGTCATCACCTGACCATGTCCATCACTTACAATACACATGCTGCTGCTGTGCAGGTGTACTCCTTCACATCCACCAGAGAGTGTGTGGGTGGGATAGGCAAAGTACACCAGGGAAGGACTTGGAGATTTAACCATAAGCTTCATCTGCCACACGGTGAACAGTACAGGGGTCAAACCCCTGACTGACTACTCATTACTATTACATGTGCATGACGTCACTACATGTGCCACAAAGGCAACATGTTGCTGTGCTGTAAGAACACATATGTGTGTAGGTGAGTGACATCTGCAACAGAGATATAGTAGACATACATTGAGTGTGGCACACATGGCTGTCCACGTGAATGGATGCAATTGTCACCACAACCACACTCTCTAATGGACACACATTTACACCTTTACCAGGGCCACAAATACACAATGTAACTACTTAGTTTGCCACACTGCAGTAATGCACAGGACCACATGCACCACAGGGGATATCTGGAGGTTCTATGGGCTAGGGCATGTGAAAGTGCTTGACATCTGTTGGTATGCCAATGAGGGTTATACTGGGAGTGACTGTGGTTGGGAGCATCACAACCCACACACAGACATAGGGTGCCAGTACTGGCATGCAGGTATGCATTGCTTCATGGGTGTGTAGTGGTTGGCTGTGCAAGATGGCTGTACAAGGCTGGGTGAGGGGTAATCCTTGGCATCACGTCACCCAACAATGGTGTGCAGTGCAGGGATGTAGTGTCTGCAATGTCCCACACAGATGGGTACTGCATTATCTGGCCTGACATCCTGGTTACCAATGTGTATGGTCATAGCTTTGCAATGCATGCCATGTCTGTGTTTGATAGTCCTTCACATGGACATTGCCTGGGATGTGCATGTCCCACAATACTGTACAGTGACATGTACAGGTGTACCTGGTTTGGCAGACACATGTTGTGTACACAGCCTGTTATCCCCCAAAAAAGCCAATACTGGCCTGGTGTGGCGAAACCTGCTTATAGCGAGCAGATCGACCCTGCACCTGCATGGATAGTATGATACAGGTATTCTGTGGTGTCAGTGGCATGGGTTCATACAGGGCACATGTGTACAGCATTGTCTGGCCTCTGTGGATCACATTTGGTGGCATCACATATGTTGCAGGCATTCAGTGTGGAACATAGTGAAGGCACAATGTCAGCATATATGTGCCTATTGTACCGCTGTACAGGATGCCATGTCCTCTGCAGGCCACTGCATTCACACCATGCCTACTATCTGTCATCATTGTGCATGGTACTAGCAACATAGCAGGATATCCTAGGCAAGTTTGTTTGTGCATGGCACATGGGTGCGGGACATATACCGGGTACTAGTAGGGCTGCATACTTTGCTCACCAGGCCTTTTGCCAGATGTATGGGTATGGCTTGTCAACACAGTCCCATGGCTGACTGACAGCTGTACTCCTCGAGGTGGCCAATGTGTCATAAGACAGATACCATATAGGAAAACTACAAAACCCGCTCCCAAACATGTCCAATGGTAAGACAATCACGGCCACCTCTACACAGGCTTTGACAGACAAACACACACTTACCATGTCCTGTATACAAACCCCTACTATATCACACTGCAGCAATATGCATTTAGGGCACACACTATGGTGATTACTGGGTTATGGCACGCCTACACGTGTATACCTAGGTGGGTGACTACAGCAGGAATGACAAAGGTGGTCATGCAATTTGTACAGAGAGTGCATACTCTACAAAGCACTGTACTTGTCTCATGCAGGCAGACACACACACACACACACACACACACACACACACACACATGGTAAGTCTGGGATTAGAACACTGACCTAACAACATTATTACACTACAGCATTACGCAGTTACAGAACACGCTACCGAGATTACTCGGACACAGCACTCCCAGAGGTGTATTTGTAGATGGGTGATATCATCAGCCTTACCAAAGGTGGGTATAAGAAATGTATGGAGTGTGAGCAGTCTAAAAGCATTACTCAGTCCTCAGGCAGACGGGGACACACACACACACACACACACACACACACACACACACACACACACACACACACAGCAAGTATGGGATTAAAACACCGACCTAACTACTTTATTACACTACAGCATTACACAGTTACAGAACGCGCTACCAAGATTACTGGGACACAGCACTCCCAGAGGTGTATTTGTAGGTGGATGTCATCATCAGCCCTGCCAAAGGTGGGTATACAAATTGTATGGAGTGTGAGCAGTCTAAAAGCATTTTACAGTCCTCTGGCAAATGGGGACAGACATACACACACACACACACACACACACACACACACACACACACACACACACACACACACACACACACACACACACACACACACACACACACACACACACGCCAGTGGTGGGAACAAAATGCCTGCCTATTTACAGATCACTATTACAATACTACATACTTACGAGTCACGCCACACAGACTACACATTTCAAGGCTGTCATTATGATCTTCTAGGAATACGGACATCAACAGAGATGCTGGCAGTTAAGATGCACATACCTGTGAACCTGTGTGTTTAAAGTAGGAATCCATCCTGACCTGGAGTATGCCCATCTGTGGAATGGATGACTACTACCACTATACAGGGTTACAATGGCCATGCCCATACACAGAGGCACATAACCGACACAAGGTGTCACTGGGCATGCTCACACACTTAGTAGCACAGGGCTGTTTGGAATGCACTATGTGTCCATCTACACAAAGTTATACTGGGCATGCTCATACACTTAGTAGCACAGGGCTGACTGGGATGCACTCTGATTCTAAACACGGAAGGCCACAGTGGCCATGCTATTACAGGTAGACGTAAAGAACACATTGTAATGGGCTCTGGTGTTAGTAGTTGTCATTGTTAGCAGGAACGCTGCTCTACATATATTTGACACCGATCTTTTACACAACATCTGCTGCTGTCCATCACTTTAGATGTACCATCCTATACCAAGCACAATATCACCACTCGCAGTGATGTCTTGCTAGGAGTGGAAACTGCTTGACCAACACAATGAGCCTTGCTAGAGGTGGCAACTGCTTGAACAACACAATGAGCCAATGCCCTGCTGTAAGTACGAGGTTGTCCAGTATTTGTCATTCTGGGATGACATGGCTGACAGTAGATAGGCCTTTGACACATATGACATGCATCCATGATTCAAGGGAGTGGGGATAATACCCAAGTTGCTTCCGCCCATACAGTGCCATTCCAAGGCAAATGTCCTAAACACAGGATAACACCCTGACACCTACATGACAACTGCATTGTTTTCTTATGCTAACCAGTGCTAGATGTGTAGCGTCCATAATCACAGCTGGTCACTGTAGATCCAACAATGGGAAGTACTGACATCTGTGCAGTGAGGAACACCTGGCTGATGGCTCTGTAGTGCACAACAGTACTACCACCATATACCTCAGAACCAGACATGTAGACCATAATACAGGTATGGACCACTCCAGGTGGTGGTGTCCCCACATACATAGAGGCCACTCACATGTACTGACCGATACCCCCATGAAAGGCATCACAGATGAGTCATGTGCAGGACACAGTGTCACATGCTGCATTCTAGGATGTAAACCTCAGACACCACCATGCCCTTGGACCACCAACATGCATCCATACATGTTGTAGGACATATAAGAGTACACCACCATGTGACCCTTGACCAGTGGACTGTACCAAGTTTTACATCAACTGTAGAGAGTACCCATGTACTGACACAGTTGCATCATGTGTTATGCAATGCAATGATACCACTGTATGTAACCAGATCAGCTGTACACATACCAGGGGCCCTCAGTACTTTTCAGCATTAGCAGATGACTGTTGATGTACACCAGTACACACCCTCATGTATGGATATGACATACATGTACCTGCCCTAGGTATGTACATGCCACACACACACACACACACACACACACACACACACACACACACACACACAAAACATACATGTAAATAGCATAGCTATTGTTGTCCTTTGTGCAAACAGGTGGCTACAGCCATTACACACATGCACATGAAATGTAGGTCCATGGCTGCTGAATGCTAAATGTACATAAAGTGTGATATCAATGTTGACAGAGGTAACATTCCCTCTGTACCGGTCACCCATTACACCTATCATATCATACAACAGTCCATGTGTCATGTATGTCATTACACATGTCCACCAATTGCAATGCCTACAAACATACTCAAATGACAGGATTGTAGAACCTACAACATGTACATGCAGTGTTGTGCATTCAGATAACATGCGTGTGCAGTTGATGATGTATACAGGTGATGTGTATTCTAGTACATCATGCAGTTGCAATGCAGCCTCAACATTGCCAATTGTATATGGTGATATGCTGAATGTACGGAAAGATGTACCTCAGGTATGGACAGATATGTGGAAATAACTAAGTGGTGGGGCATCTTTGCAGATGGATGTTTACTGAGGACAGCTCACTGGTGTGTAACAAGTGGTCCTACAATATCCTGTGTAACCAGTAAGCAATGGTTTTATTAATTGAAGAACATAACACACAACTTAGACAGCAGTAAGGATGACAGCGAAGGTATATCACTTGACACCTGTTAACAGTTAAGACGTCCCATGTGCATATATTAGCACTGTTGCCAAAGGACGTGTCAGTACAGTTTGTAATGCATGCAATACTGCTGTAAGTCTGTCATACATAACATAAGCTAGGCAGGTCTTTGATTCACAGTACTGGCATGTGTGGTTGCGTGTGTGTCCATATATGTCACGTATGGTGGGGAATACATCTCAATTGTTACTCACTCTCCTGTACACTAGTGTACACATCTGTACAGACTGCAATGTAGAAAGCAGGACATAGGCAGGGGCGTGTATGTCATACATGTGAGGTATCTGTATGTGCGTGACATAAGTGTATTCAATACTGAATGCCACAGTGTGTGTATGTGCGTATGTGTGTGTATGTATGGCTGTCTGGTCCCTGGAGTGAGGATGTATGTTACCATACTGAACTGATAAGACCCCTCCCCCATCCAGGGGATGCAGTCTACTATCTGTGTTGATGACCCCATCTTAGGTCATACTGACTACCTGTACATGTGTATTCTCTGTGGTGCATCATGTAGAGGCACAGTACGGTAATTATGATTTTCACATTGGCAGGGGTCCTCACCTCACCAGTAGCAACTGTGTGCGAGTGTGTGTTACTGTGTCAGTGAATTTGTGAGTGTGTGGGTGTGTTATTGAGTCACTGAATACATGTGTGTCAATACCTGAGTGTGTGGGTGCAGTTGTGTGTTGGCATCCTGTCATGGGAATGTGTATTACTGATTCCCAATGAGGCATCGCACTTCCCACTGGCCTCTACCCTTGTAATCAACTAGACCACTCTCTTGCCTCACCACTCCATGTAACTGTACCTGTGATGTCACCCTTTATGGATGTCACGCCTGTAGCCACAGTAGCTTAATACACAGCTATCATGCTCTTGGATCATTAGACATGTATGGAACATGGGACATTCTCACTGTTATGTGGCAGCTGCACGGTGCATGCTGGTATATTCATACATACCTATGAGTAGTCCACATTGACATATGGGACACTAACTGCAAACACTGACATCCACCGGCACGTGCAATTAGACCTGAAGGAGGACAGCAGAACATCATGACTAACATGCAGTTACTGTTGTCACACAAGACACATACTGTTAACAGTACAAAATGCATTGTACACCTGTAGTACATGGTATGTCTGCTGCCTGTCAACAGTACTCAACAATTGTAAACTACACTTATCTTCCTAGTCTGTTCACCCTGTGCATCAGACCATATGAGCATGTCCCTGCACCGATGGTGTGGATGTCAGGGATGCGGCACAGGCATCAACATATGCACAGGGTAATAATGTTTGCCAAAGGCTTAGGCTGCACCATTGGATGACATCATGTGTGTGGGTTAGGGACTTTGATCTAATTGGGCGTGTGTGGATGTTATGCATGTGTTTGTTGCAGTGTCCTACATATGTTTCCAGTGTGTGCGTGTATGTATGCACACAGTTCTGCCATGTGTCTGGCCTACACAGGGGTATTATTGACAGCTGCAGACTGCACAGGCCAGGTTTTACAATTCACGGTGTCTGGCCACAGACATGTGACCTGTGCCTGCCAGGGGTTGCACGGGCACTACCAGGCAGAGGTGCAGATTGGGTACTGTCTGATGTCACTTGTCCACTGGAACCATGTCCCTGTTGGGTCCATCCCGGGCAATGCACACGTGGCCTGCTGTGTCATGGTGTGGACAGCACAGCACCAGATGCACTGCTGCAGCTACTGCTACTATGGGAGCGGACATGTGAGGTAGCTCGCACACGTAGACCTGAAACAGGAGATGTAACAGGCCTACGTCCACATGCCCTACGCCTCACTCCTACCAGATGTTCCAACACAGACAGCTCACACTTGTGGATTGTCATGCCACGCCACAGTCAAGGACTCTAACCATGTCACCCAACTGTCTATCCAAAGCTCCAGCAATCTGCTGTTGAGCATTTACCATTGCCTGGATGTTGTTGTTTAAAGAACGGACAGCAGCACTCTGAAGCCTCTGATCTTCTCTGTTGTGCCATTCAAAATGTGCCTGTGCCTCTATTGCAGCCTGAAACATGCATCTGGTGACACCAGCTGCTGCGCTCTATCTTGCAGGAGCATATTGGCCAGAGGTCCTCTATGAGTAGCACTGGCCACGTGCCTGTGTGGGGCACCTCCGGTCAGTTTCCTTACACCATGGTGTGCAGGCACACCTTCTATAGCCCCCACACTTTCCTGTTCCAAGCTACCACGCACCAACTGTCCTTCCTCTATGGCCACTGGTGATGGGGTATGTGCAGGCATGGGATCTGTGTGTGGGGATGAGGGGGATATAGCTAGAATGGCAACCAATGACACAGTTTCAGCCCCTGACAACTCTGCCTGTGCCTCAATCATATGTTCTTCTTCACTGCTAGAGTCTGTGGGGACACTAACATCAGATGTACCGCAGGAGGGCAACGCACCTACATCACCTGTGAGGGCAGACAAGAACTGTACATTACAATCTATACAATAGACACACACACACACACACACACACACACACACACACACACACATGCATGTGATATGACAGAAGGCATGCAACATGCATGTGATATGGCAGATGGCATGCAGCACAGACAATAATAGTGGCAGTTATACATCCCTGGGTTGCACACAACAGCATGCATATGTCATAGCAGACGGCATGCAAATTACACAATCATAGTAGTAGTTAGCAAACATACTTGTGTTACACCATGTAGACCAGCATAGGTTAATAGTACACCAGCCTGATGTGTGGCATATGACCTTGACAATCACATATAGTATGACATGTGATCTGCTGATGTGTGCATTGAAATGCATACATGTTTAACACAATGGTGTCCAGTCAAATATACAGTGGAGTAATGGTGTCCCAATGCAGTGTTGTGTGTCCTCCCTACAGATATACTGCACATTTAGCTGATGTGCATGGCCATTGCTGGGAATCATGAGGCATCTATATTGTTATACAGTGTGAGTTACAGACACACTTCATAGCCATGACTGTGTTCAGATACAATACATATATACTGTGGAATGTGACCGACGTCACTGAGGTGTATACACACTAAACCATGATGTGGAAGTTGTGACACAGGTCACTGAAGGGTATACGGATGACGCCCCTGCACATCTGCAACCATATTGCTGCTGCCTAACATCTATGGCCAAACATGGCAAACACGTCAGTACACCATGTCCCACATGACATCTGTCCACCACACACACACACACACACACACACACACACACACACACACACACACACACACACACACACACACACACACACGAGGAGCAAGTATGACATTGATATCCGACACCAGCAAGGGGAATGTACTTTATCTGTGGGCTGATGTGGATACTGTACAGGTGACTGTTGTCATGTTGTGACACCCCTCAAGATGTTCAACACATCTTATGTAGTGGATTGATGTCACGCCTACACAAGATGAGCACAGGCCTGTAGGATGTCTAGTATTCCACATCTACAATATAACCATTACACAAAGGCCATAGTTGGACAATGTGTAGCCATTGTACAACAGGGTGTACACACAAGCACATCACGTCTACTGTGTCTGTTGCTTAATGTCTTTGGCAATCCTCGATAGCCATGTGTGTACATGTGTTGGCCAAATTATTGTGACGGGCATCTATTTCACATGTCTGTGTTGTCCCATATGACATACACATATAGATGTCATATGCTCCACTGATGACAGGGTTATGCAGACAAAGGGTGGTATGTGGGATATGTTTTCATGTTAGTTAGGCAGTGTTTCAGCCAGGCCACTAGATGTCATGGACATGTTAAGATAGCACATCACATTGTGTGACATTCATAGCAGGGCTATGATCCACACCAGTGAATCCTGTGGGCTGGCCATACTCCAGCCCACTGTGTAGAACTGTTTGTATTCCCCACATGTGTAGTTCTGATCTGTAATACATGCCCCTACAGTGAACAGGACCTCCACCATTGTATGCACAGCTGTCCACACATCTGGCAATGACAGTTTGTGAGGATTCATGTTGGTGAGGTGATTCACATAGTTTGCAAGTGTTGCACATGGGGAGGCATTGTGATGCATTACAGGACCATACATTATGTGTACATGTTGTAAATGGCCACATGGCAGATAGATCTGTGCATTACAATGCCTGATAAATAACAGCAGTCTCACCTGCAACGGGCTGCTGTCACAACGGAATGCCCAAGGTACCTAAATAGGAGTAACACAGCAGTATGAGCAATATCCACGACTGTATGATGGCTACAGGGTGCAATGTGCACGTTAATACATACACCAGTACATTAGACTATATTATGTTGTATGCATGTGTGCATACACAGAGGAGCATACTACAGTATGCGGCATGTGTGTATACATGCCTTGCATATGATGCTGCATTACATATTGTACAGTGACACATGCAACTATATGGAATATAGTTGTTATAGGTGCAGTACTGACTTACCAGGAAACTCCAGGCTCAGTGGATGAGAGACACCCACCTCCACAATATCGGCTAAAGCTTGTGGATTTGGTTCTGTAGGTGTCCCCAGGTTGGCCAGTAGCTCCTCGGTACGTGTGAGTGGGGGCTGGGTTGGTGGTCCACCACCTGTTGCACCTTGTTCCCTGGCGATTGCATTCGCACACTGTTTCGCCCATATAATGAGGTCTGTACAGTGTCTGTGCACCTGCTGGTATGTGTGGTTGTGGCCACCCACATCATTAGCCGAAGTTCCATCCACAGGGCATCCCGCTGCTGTGCATCCTGTGGCACATGGCTGAACAGAATATCATGATTGTCAAGTAGGTATGGGATGAGGGCCTCATCCTCCAAGTGGGTAAAAGGGGGTAGTTTTGCACGCAGCATTAACTCACAGAGACATACAGAGCTGCAGCTGAACATAATGTGTATCGCATTTATTATGTTTAAATAGTTGTATTTGCAAATCTACATGACACTGACATGTTTGTGTCACACACATGTGACAATCAATGGTGAGTGGATATTATCACCATATATATGTGTGTGTGTGTGTGTGTGTTACATGATTATATTGCACATACTCCATGTGGATGCTGTCTTGATGGGTTTTTTGGGGGGGTTTGGGGTTTTAAACCCATTTTCCCAGGGGGCTTTTTGCCATTTGTG